>NW_027136222.1:0-74260 GCF_039906515.1 Pseudorca crassidens | reverse complement strand
TCAGTTAGAATCATCATACCTGAATCCACTCATTGTGCTGCTAAGGGCCTGATGACATAGATTTCATTGCTGAGTGATATTGCTTTGTAAGTAAATACCAGAACTTCTTTATCCATTTTTCACTTTCTGCGATGTTGAACTTGTACTGTAAACGAGGTTCTTGTAAACAGAGGCGTCCCTAACTTTGAGGTGGCTGTGTCTTTTTGATTTTAATTTCCCTAAGCTATAGGACCATAAGTGGAAGTGCCCTAGGCTCTGTTGCTTTGTTTTTTAGATGTTTCAGGAAACACCATACACTTCTCCCGAGTGTCTGTTGGCAATTTACATCCTGCCCATCAGCATAACAAGGCTCCCAGTTCTCCATGGCCTGTCCTGCCTTTCTGGAGTTTACACTTTTTTCAGATGGCCCTTTTGACCGGGGGGAAGTGAGACTTCATTGTAGTGCAGATTTCCTTTGCAAGCTTGCTTGGTTGGCCAAAAAGGGCGTATGCGTTTTTTCCTGAATATATTCAGGAAAAAACGCATACGCCCTTTTTGGCCAAGTGCATCATTGTGGACGTTCTGCCTCTTTTCCTATGCTTTCAATGCAATTCCAGTCTACCTCCTGAAATCGGTTTCCTGCAATTCTGCCCCGCTTTCAAGTCCTCTTGGCAGCCTTACTTCAGTATATTTTTGGACGATAGCTGTCATTTATAACTCTGTAGGTTTGTGAATTACAGTGCCCCTGAGCTCCTTTCTTCAACTCGCTTTCTTTTGAGCTGGCCGCAACACCGCAGGATGGCTTCAGGCCCTAATCTGGTTCCGGCACGGCACGCTGAGCCTTTGGTTAATTCCTCTTCCTGGTGGGAAATGAGAGTTAAATTTGCCCGTCCAGACACCTCCAGCTAGTCTCTCATTGGTTCTCGCTATTCCTGTTCATCTTCCGCAGAAATTGCAAACTGGGCCAAACAGGAGGTTAAAGGGACTGACTCTCCAAGTCGGGAGGGTGTTAGTAAAGCGTCTGGAATGTTGCACCCGAGTACCAGGGTACGAAAACTGAGACATATTTGAACACGTCTCCCGATCACATGGTTGATCATACTCTAGGTTCCACATGCATGTTTTAGCTGAAGGAAGAATACCTTAAACCTGGGTAGTTGAAACCCGTGGAATGGGTACCATGCAATATGACTTCAAAGGGTCTTCATTTGCTCACCGAACCTCTCCAATCCTATCACTGCTGCGTTTATGCCCCTGTACACATGCTTGATTCTCTTTCGGAGACATAGCAATCCATAGGTTTTAAGATACTTACTAGTCAGGTACATTCTTAGGCATTTAATATGTGGTGTTGTGTCCATTTCGTTGAGCAAGGAGTAGCTCTTGTCTATTCCATATTTGGCTTAAGGAACTTTATCTGTGCTCATTTCAATCTCTGGTTTTATGCAGCACCCCAACTCACCTTTCCCCTTAAGCAAGCATAAGTTGGTTTTCTAAATTTGAGACCCTGTTCTGTTCTGTAATTCAGTTCCTGTGTAGCCAAGTTTACATTCCGTGTATTACTGATATCTTATGATGTTTCTTTTTCTGTGTGACTTATTTCAGTTAGAATCATCATACCTGAATCCACTCATTGTGCTACTAAGGGCCTGATGACATAGATTTCATTGCTGAGTGATATTGCTTTGTAAGTAAATACCACAACTTCTTTATCCATTTTTCACTTTCTGTGATGTTGAACTTGTACTGTAAACGAGGTTCTTGTAAACAGAGGCATCCCAAACTTTGGGGTGGCTGTGTCTTTTTGATTTTAATTTCCCTAAGCTATAGGACCATAAGTGGAAGTGCCCTAGGCTCTGTTGCTTTGTTTTTTAGATGTTTCAGGAAACAGCATACACTTCTCCCGAGTGTCTGTTGGCAATTTACATCCCGCCCATCAGCATAACAAGGCTCCCAGTTCTCCATGGCCTGTCCTGCCTTTCTGGATTTTACACTTTTTTCAGATGGCCCTTTTGACCGGGGGGAAGTGAGACTTCATTGTAGTGCAGATTTCCTTTGCAAGCTTGCTTGGTTGGCCAAAAAGGGCGTATGCGTTTTTTCCTGAATATATTCAGGAAAAAACGCATACGCCCTTTTTGGCCAAGTGCATCATTGTGGACGTTCTGCCTGTTTTCCTATGCTTTCAATGCAATTCCAGTCTGCCTCCTGAAATCGGTTTCCTGCAATTCTGCCCCGCTTTCAAGTCCTCTTGGCAGCCTTACTTCAGTATATTTTTGGACGATAGCTGTCATTTATAACTCTGCAAGTTTGTGAATTACAGTGCCCCTGAGCTCCTTTCTTCAACTCGCTTTCTTTTGAGCTGGCCGCAACACCGCAGGATGGCTTCAGGCCCTAATCTGGTTCCGGCACGGCACGCTGAGCCTTTGGTTAATTCCTCTTCCTGGTGGGAAATGAGAGTTAAATTTGCCCGTCCAGACACCTCCAGCTAGTCTCTCATTGGTTCTCGCTATTCCTGTTCATCTTCCGCAGAAATTGCAAACTGGGCCAAACAGGAGGTTAAAGGGACTGACTCTCCAAGTCGGGAGGGTGTTAGTAAAACGTCTGGAATGTTGCACCCGAGTACCAGGGTACGAAAACTGAGACATATTTGAACACGTCTCCCGATCACATGGTTGATCATACTCTAGGTTCCACATGCATGTTTTACCGGAAGGAAGAATACCTTAAACCTGGGTAGTTGAAACCCGTGGAATGGGTACCATGCAATATGACTTCAAAGGGTCTTCATTTGCTCACCGAACCTCTCCAATCCTATCACTGCTGTGTTTATGCCCCTGTACACATGCTTGATTCTCTTTCAGAGACATAGCAATCCATAGGTTTTAAGATACTTACTAGTCAGGTACATTCTTAGGCATTTAATATGCGGTGTTGAGTCCATTTCGTTGAGCAAGAGGTAGCTCTTGTCTATTCCATATTTGGCTTAAGGAACTTTATCTGTGCTCATTTCAATCTCTGGTTTTATGCAGCACCCCAACTCACCTTTCCCCTTAAGCAAGCATAAGTTGGTTTTCTAAATTTGAGACCCTGTTCTGTTCTGTAATTCAGTTCCTGTGTAGGCAAGTTTACATTCCGTGTATTACTGATATCTTATGATGTTTCTTTTTCTGTGTGACTTATTTCAGTTAGAATCATCATACCTGAATCCACTCATTGTGCTGCTAAGGGCCTGATGACATAGATTTCATTGCTGAGTGATATTGCTTTGTAAGTAAATACCACAACTTCTTTATCCATTTTTCACTTTCTGCGATGTTGAACTTGTACTGTAAACGAGGTTCTTGTAAACAGAGGCGTCCCAAACTTTGAGGTGGCTGTGTCTTTTTGATTTTAATTTCCCTAAGCTATAGGACCATAAGTGGAAGTGCCCTAGGCTCTGTTGCTTTGTTTTTTAGATGTTTCAGGAAACACCATACACTTCTCCCGAGTGTCTGTTGGCAATTTACATCCCGCCCATCAGCATAACAAGGCTCCCAGTTCTCCATGGCCTGTCCTGTCTTTCTGTATTTTACACTTTTTTCAGATGGCCCTTTTGACCGGGGGGAAGTGAGACTTCATTGTAGTGCAGATTTCCTTTGCAAGCTTGCTTGGTTGGCCAAAAAGGGCGTATGCGTTTTTTCCTGAATATATTCAGGAAAAAACGCATACGCCCTTTTTGGCCAAGTGCATCATTGTGGACGTTCTGCCTCTTTTCCTATGCTTTCAGTGCAATTCCAGTCTACCTCCTGAAATCGGTTTCCTGCAATTCTGCCCCGCTTTCAAGTCTTCTTGGCAGCCTTACTTCAGTATATTTTTGGACGATAGCTGTCATTTATAACTCTGCAGGTTTGTGAATTACAGTGCCCCTGAGCTCCTTTCTTCAACTCGCTTTCTTTTGAGCTGGCCGCAACACCGCAGGATGGCTTCAGGCCCTAATCTGGTTCCGGCACGGCACGCTGAGCCTTTGGTTAATTCCTCTTCCTGGTGGGAAATGAGAGTTAAATTTGCCCGTCCAGACACCTCCAGCTAGTCTCTCATTGGTTCTCGCTATTCCTGTTCATCTTCCGCAGAAATTGCAAACTGGGCCAAACAGGAGGTTAAAGGGACTGACTCTCCAAGTCGGGAGGGTGTTAGTAAAGCGTCTGGAATGTTGCACCCGAGTACCAGGGTACGAAAACTGAGACATATTTGAACACGTCTCCCGATCACATGGTTGATCATACTCTAGGTTCCACATGCATGTTTTAGCTGAAGGAAGAATACCTTAAACCTGGGTAGTTGAAACCCGTGGAATGGGTACCATGCAATATGACTTCAAAGGGTCTTCATTTGCTCACCGAACCTCTCCAATCCTATCACTGCTGCGTTTATGCCCCTGTACACATGCTTGATTCTCTTTCGGAGACATAGCAATCCATAGGTTTTAAGATACTTACTAGTCAGGTACATTCTTAGGCATTTAATATGCGGTGTTGAGTCCATTTCGTTGAGCAAGAGGTAGCTCTTGTCTATTCCATATTTGGCTTAAGGAACTTTATCTGTGCTCATTTCAATCTCTGGTTTTATGCAGCACCCCAACTCACCTTTACCCTTAAGAAAGCATAAGTTGGTTTTCTAAATTTGAGACCCTGTTCTGTTCTGTAATTCAGTTCCTGTGTAGCCAAGTTTACATTCCGTGTATTACTGATATCTTATGATGTTTCTTTTTCTGTGTGACTTATTTCAGTTAGAATCATCATACCTGAATCCACTCATTGTGCTGCTAAGGGCCTGATGACATAGATTTCATTGCTGAGTGATATTGCTTTGTAAGTAAATACCACAACTTCTTTATCCATTTTTCACTTTCTGCGATGTTGAACTTGTACTGTAAACGAGGTTCTTGTAAACAGAGGCGTCCCTAACTTTGAGGTGGCTGTGTCTTTTTGATTTTAATTTCCCTAAGCTATAGGACCATAAGTGGAAGTGCCCTAGGCTCTGTTGCTTTGTTTTTTAGATGTTTCAGGAAACACCATACACTTCTCCCGAGTGTCTGTTGGCAATTTACATCCCGCCCATCAGCATAACAAGGCTCCCAGTTCTCCATGGCCTGTCCTGTCTTTCTGGATTTTACACTTTTTTCAGATGGCCCTTTTGACCGGGGGGAAGTGAGACTTCATTGTAGTGCAGATTTCCTTTGCAAGCTTGCTTGGTTGGCCAAAAAGGGCGTATGCGTTTTTTCCTGAATATATTCAGGAAAAAACGCATACGCCCTTTTTGGCCAAGTGCATCATTGTGGACGTTCTGCCTCTTTTCCTATGCTTTCAGTGCAATTCCAGTCTACCTCCTGAAATCGGTTTCCTGCAATTCTGCCCCGCTTTCAAGTCTTCTTGGCAGCCTTACTTCAGTATATTTTTGGACGATAGCTGTCATTTATAACTCTGCAGGTTTGTGAATTACAGTGCCCCTGAGCTCCTTTCTTCAACTCGCTTTCTTTTGAGCTGGCCGCAACACCGCAGGATGGCTTCAGGCCCTAATCTGGTTCCGGCACGGCACGCTGAGCCTTTGGTTAATTCCTCTTCCTGGTGGGAAATGAGAGTTAAATTTGCCCGTCCAGACACCTCCAGCTAGTCTCTCATTGGTTCTCGCTATTCCTGTTCATCTTCCGCAGAAATTGCAAACTGGGCCAAACAGGAGGTTAAAGGGACTGACTCTCCAAGTCGGGAGGGTGTTAGTAAAGCGTCTGGAATGTTGCACCCGAGTACCAGGGTACGAAAACTGAGACATATTTGAACACGTCTCCCGATCACATGGTTGATCATACTCTAGGTTCCACATGCATGTTTTAGCTGAAGGAAGAATACCTTAAACCTGGGTAGTTGAAACCCGTGGAATGGGTACCATGCAATATGACTTCAAAGGGTCTTCATTTGCTCACCGAACCTCTCCAATCCTATCACTGCTGCGTTTATGCCCCTGTACACATGCTTGATTCTCTTTCGGAGACATAGCAATCCATAGGTTTTAAGATACTTACTAGTCAGGTACATTCTTAGGCATTTAATATGCGGTGTTGAGTCCATTTCGTTGAGCAAGAGGTAGCTCTTGTCTATTCCATATTTGGCTTAAGGAACTTTATCTGTGCTCATTTCAATCTCTGGTTTTATGCAGCACCCCAACTCACCTTTACCCTTAAGAAAGCATAAGTTGGTTTTCTAAATTTGAGACCCTGTTCTGTTCTGTAATTCAGTTCCTGTGTAGCCAAGTTTACATTCCGTGTATTACTGATATCTTATGATGTTTCTTTTTCTGTGTGACTTATTTCAGTTAGAATCATCATACCTGAATCCACTCATTGTGCTGCTAAGGGCCTGATGACATAGATTTCATTGCTGAGTGATATTGCTTTGTAAGTAAATACCACAACTTCTTTATCCATTTTTCACTTTCTGCGATGTTGAACTTGTACTGTAAACGAGGTTCTTGTAAACAGAGGCGTCCCAAACTTTGGGGTGGCTGTGTCTTTTTGATTTTAATTTCCCTAAGCTATAGGACCATAAGTGGAAGTGCCCTAGGCTCTGTTGCTTTGTTTTTTAGATGTTTCAGGAAACACCATACACTTCTCCCGAGTGTCTGTTGGCAATTTACATCCCGCCCATCAGCATAACAAGGCTCCCAGTTCTCCATGGCCTGTCCTGCCTTTCTGGATTTTACACTTTTTTCAGATGGCCCTTTTGACCGGGGGGAATTGAGACTTCATTGTAGTGCAGATTTCCTTTGCAAGCTTGCTTGGTTGGCCAAAAAGGGCGTATGCGTTTTTTCCTGAATATATTCAGGAAAAAACGCATACGCCCTTTTTGGCCAAGTGCATCATTGTGGACGTTCTGCCTCTTTTCCTATGCTTTCAATGCAATTCCAGTCTGCCTCCTGAAATCGGTTTCCTGCAATTCTGCCCCGCTTTCAAGTCCTCTTGGCAGCCTTACTTCAGTATATTTTTGGACGATAGCTGTCATTTATAACTCTGTAGGTTTGTGAATTACAGTGCCCCTGAGCTCCTTTCTTCAACTCGCTTTCTTTTGAGCTGGCCGCAACACCGCAGGATGGCTTCAGGCCCTAATCTGGTTCCGGCACGGCACGCTGAGCCTTTGGTTAATTCCTCTTCCTGGTGGGAAATGAGAGTTAAATTTGCCCGTCCAGACACCTCCAGCTAGTCTCTCATTGGTTCTCGCTATTCCTGTTCATCTTCCGCAGAAATTGCAAACTGGGCCAAACAGGAGGTTAAAGGGACTGACTCTCCAAGTCGGGAGGGTGTTAGTAAAGCGTCTGGAATATTGCACCCGAGTACCAGGGAACGAAAACTGAGACATATTTGAACACATCTCCCGATCACATGGTTGATCATACTCTAGGTTCCACATGCATGTTTTAGCTGAAGGAAGAATACCTTAAACCTGGGTAGTTGAAACCCGTGGAATGGGTACCATGCAATATGACTTCAAAGGGTCTTCATTTGCTCACCGAACCTCTCCAATCCTATCACTGCTGCGTTTATGCCCCTGTACACATGCTTGATTCTCTTTCGGAGACATAGCAATCCATAGGTTTTAAGATACTTACTAGTCAGGTACATTCTTAGGCATTTAATATGCGGTGTTGAGTCCATTTCGTTGAGCAAGAGGTAGCTCTTGTCTATTCCATATTTGGCTTAAGGAACTTTATCTGTGCTCATTTCAATCTCTGGTTTTATGCAGCACCCCAACTCACCTTTACCCTTAAGAAAGCATAAGTTGGTTTTCTAAATTTGAGACCCTGTTCTGTTCTGTAATTCAGTTCCTGTGTAGCCAAGTTTACATTCCGTGTATTACTGATATCTTATGATGTTTCTTTTTCTGTGTGACTTATTTCAGTTAGAATCATCATACCTGAATCCACTCATTGTGCTGCTAAGGGCCTGATGACATAGATTTCATTGCTGAGTGATATTGCTTTGTAAGTAAATACCACAACTTCTTTATCCATTTTTCACTTTCTGCGATGTTGAACTTGTACTGTAAACGAGGTTCTTGTAAACAGAGGCGTCCCAAACTTTGGGTTGGCTGTGTCTTTTTGATTTTAATTTCCCTAAGCTATAGGACCATAAGTGGAAGTGCCCTAGGCTCTGTTGCTTTGTTTTTTAGATGTTTCAGGAAACACCATACACTTCTCCCGAGTGTCTGTTGGCAATTTACATCCCGCCCATCAGCATAACAAGGCTCCCAGTTCTCCATGGCCTGTCCTGCCTTTCTGGATTTTACACTTTTTTCAGATGGCCCTTTTGACCGGGGGGAAGTGAGACTTCATTGTAGTGCAGATTTCCTTTGCAAGCTTGCTTGGTTGGCCAAAAAGGGCGTATGCGTTTTTTCCTGAATATATTCAGGAAAAAACGCATACGCCCTTTTTGGCCAAGTGCATCATTGTGGACGTTCTGCCTCTTTTCCTATGCTTTCAATGCAATTCCAGTCTACCTCCTGAAATCGGTTTCCTGCAATTCTGCCCCGCTTTCAAGTCCTCTTGGCAGCCTTACTTCAGTATATTTTTGGACGATAGCTGTCATTTATAACTCTGCAGGTTTGTGAATTACAGTGCCCCTGAGCTCCTTTCTTCAACTCGCTTTCTTTTGAGCTGGCCGCAACACCGCAGGATGGCTTCAGGCCCTAATCTGGTTCCGGCACGGCACGCTGAGCCTTTGGTTAATTCCTCTTCCTGGTGGGAAATGAGAGTTAAATTTGCCCGTCCAGACACCTCCAGCTAGTCTCTCATTGGTTCTCGCTATTCCTGTTCATCTTCCGCAGAAATTGCAAACTGGGCCAAACAGGAGGTTAAAGGGACTGACTCTCCAAGTCGGGAGGGTGTTAGTAAAGCGTCTGGAATATTGCACCCGAGTACCAGGGTACGAAAACTGAGACATATTTGAACACGTCTCCCGATCACATGGTTGATCATACTCTAGGTTCCACATGCATGTTTTACCTGAAGGAAGAATACCTTAAACCTGAGTAGTTGAAACCCTTGGAATGGGTACCATGCAATATGACTTCAAAGGGTCTTCATTTGCTCACCGAACCTCTCCAATCCTATCACTGCTGCGTTTATGCCCCTGTACACATGCTTGATTCTCTTTCAGAGACATAGCAATCCATAGGTTTTAAGATACTTACTAGTCAGGTACATTCTTAGGCGTTTCATATGCGGTGTTGAGTCCATTTCGTTGAGCAAGGAGTAGCTCTTGTCTATTCCATATTTGGCTTAAGGAACTTTATCTGTGCTCATTTCAATCTCTGGTTTTATGCAGCACCCCAACTCACCTTTACCCTTAAGTAAGCATAAGTTGGTTTTCTAAATTTGAGACCCTGTTCTGTTCTGTAATTCAGTTCCTGTGTAGCCAAGTTTACATTCCGTGTATTACTGATATCTTATGATGTTTCTTTTTCTGTGTGACTTATTTCAGTTAGAATCATCATACCTGAATCCACTCATTGTGCTGCTAAGGGCCTGATGACATAGATTTCATTGCTGAGTGATATTGCTTTGTAAGTAAAT
The DNA here is from genome assembly GCF_039906515.1 of Pseudorca crassidens. NCBI lineage: Eukaryota > Metazoa > Chordata > Mammalia > Artiodactyla > Delphinidae > Pseudorca > Pseudorca crassidens. The sequence continues at coordinate 64,684 of NW_027136222.1, read as the reverse complement.
ACCACAACTTCTTTATCCATTTTTCACTTTCTGCGATGTTGAACTTGTACTGTAAACGAGGTTCTTGTAAACAGAGGCGTCCCAATGTTTGGGGTGGCTGTGTCTTTTTGATTTTAATTTCCCTAAGCTATAGGACCATAAGTGGAAGTGCCCTAGGCTCTGTTGCTTTGTTTTTTAGATGTTTCAGGAAACACCATACACTTCTCCCGAGTGTCTGTTGGCAATTTACATCCCGCCCATCAGCATAACAAGGCTCCCAGTTCTCCATGGCCTGTCCTGCCTTTCTGGATTTTACACTTTTTTCAGATGGCCCTTTTGACCGGGGGGAAGTGAGACTTCATTGTAGTGCAGATTTCCTTTGCAAGCTTGCTTGGTTGGCCAAAAAGGGCGTATGCGTTTTTTCCTGAATATATTCAGGAAAAAACGCATACGCCCTTTTTGGCCAAGTGCATCATTGTGGACGTTCTGCCTCTTTTCCTATGCTTTCAATGCAATTCCAGTCTACCTCCTGAAATCGGTTTCCTGCAATTCTGCCCCGCTTTCAAGTCCTCTTGGCAGCCTTACTTCAGTATATTTTTGGACGATAGCTGTCATTTATAACTCTGCAGGTTTGTGAATTACAGTGCCCCTGAGCTCCTTTCTTCAACTCGCTTTCTTTTGAGCTGGCCGCAACACCGCAGGATGGCTTCAGGCCCTAATCTGGTTCCGGCACGGCACGCTGAGCCTTTGGTTAATTCCTCTTCCTGGTGGGAAATGAGAGTTAAATTTGCCCGTCCAGACACCTCCAGCTAGTCTCTCATTGGTTCTCGCTATTCCTGTTCATCTTCCGCAGAAATTGCAAACTGGGCCAAACAGGAGGTTAAAGGGACTGACTCTCCAAGTCGGGAGGGTGTTAGTAAAGCGTCTGGAATGTTGCACCCGAGTACCAGGGTACGAAAACTGAGACATATTTGAACACGTCTCCCGATCACATGGTTGATCATACTCTAGGTTCCACATGCATGTTTTAGCTGAAGGAAGAATACCTTAAACCTGGGTAGTTGAAACCCGTGGAATGGGTACCATGCAATATGACTTCAAAGGGTCTTCATTTGCTCACCGAACCTCTCCAATCCTATCACTGCTGCGTTTATGCCCCTGTACACATGCTTGATTCTCTTTCGGAGACATAGCAATCCATAGGTTTTAAGATACTTACTAGTCAGGTACATTCTTAGGCATTTAATATGCAGTGTTGAGTCCATTTCGTTGAGCAAGGAGTAGCTCTTGTCTATTCCATATTTGGCTTAAGGAACTTTATCTGTGCTCATTTCAATCTCTGGTTTTATGCAGCACCCCAACTCACCTTTCCCCTTAAGCAAGCATAAGTTGGTTTTCTAAATTTGAGACCCTGTTCTGTTCTGTAATTCAGTTCCTGTGTAGCCAAGTTTACATTCCGTGTATTACTGATATCTTATGATGTTTCTTTTTCTGTGTGACTTATTTCAGTTAGAATCATCATACCTGAATCCACTCATTGTGCTGCTAAGGGCCTGATGACATAGATTTCATTGCTGAGTGATATTGCTTTGTAAGTAAATACCACAACTTCTTTATCCATTTTTCACTTTCTGCGATGTTGAACTTGTACTGTAAACGAGGTTCTTGTAAACAGAGACGTCCCAAACTTTGGGGTGGCTGTGTCTTTTTGATTTTAATTTCCCTAAGCTATAGGACCATAAGTGGAAGTGCCCTAGGCTCTGTTGCTTTGTTTTTTAGATGTTTCAGGAAACACCATACACTTCTCCCGAGTGTCTGTTGGCAATTTACAACCCGCCCATCAGCATAACAAGGCTCCCAGTTCTCCATGGCCTGTCCTGCCTTTCTGGATTTTACACTTTTTTCAGATGGCCCTTTTGACCGGGGGGAAGTGAGACTTCATTGTAGTGCAGATTTCCTTTGCAAGCTTGCTTGGTTGGCCAAAAAGGGCGTATGCGTTTTTTCCTGAATATATTCAGGAAAAAACGCATACGCCCTTTTTGGCCAAGTGCATCATTGTGGACGTTCTGCCTGTTTTCCTATGCTTTCAATGCAATTCCAGTCTGCCTCCTGAAATCGGTTTCCTGCAAGTCTGCCCCGCTTTCAAGTCCTCTTGGCAGCCTTACTTCAGTATATTTTTGGACGATAGCTGTCATTTATAACTCTGCAGGTTTGTGAATTACAGTGCCCCTGAGCTCCTTTCTTCAACTCGCTTTCTTTTGAGCTGGCCGCAACACCGCAGGATGGCTTCAGGCCCTAATCTGGTTCCGGCACGGCACGCTGAGCCTTTGGTTAATTCCTCTTCCTGGTGGGAAATGAGAGTTAAATTTGCCCGTCCAGACACCTCCAGCTAGTCTCTCATTGGTTCTCGCTATTCCTGTTCATCTTCCGCAGAAATTGCAAACTGGGCCAAACAGGAGGTTAAAGGGACTGACTCTCCAAGTCGGGAGGGTGTTAGTAAAGCGTCTGGAATGTTGCACCTGAGTACCAGGGTACGAAAACTGAGACATATTTGAACACGTCTCCCGATCACATGGTTGATCATACTCTAGGTTCCACATGCATGTTTTAGCTGAAGGAAGAATACCTTAAACCTGGGTAGTTGAAACCCGTGGAATGGGTACCATGCAATATGACTTCAAAGGGTCTTCATTTGCTCACCGAACCTCTCCAATCCTATCACTGCTGCGTTTATGCCCCTGTACACATGCTTGATTCTCTTTCGGAGACATAGCAATCCATAGGTTTTAAGATACTTACTAGTCAGGTACATTCTTAGGCATTTAATATGCGGTGTTGAGTCCATTTCGTTGAGCAAGGAGTAGCTCTTGTCTATTCCATATTTGGCTTAAGGAACTTTATCTGTGTTCATTTCAATCTCTGGTTTTATGCAGCACCCCAACTCACCTTTACCCTTAAGCAAGCATAAGTTGGTTTTCTAAATTTGAGACCCTGTTCTGTTCTCTAATACAGTTCCTGTGTAGCCAAGTTTACATTCCGTGTATTACTGATATCTTATGATGTTTCTTTTTCTGTGTGACTTATTTCAGTTAGAATCATCATACCTGAATCCACTCATTGTGCTGCTAAGGGCCTGATGACATAGATTTCATTGCTGAGTGATATTGCTTTGTAAGTAAATACCACAACTTCTTTATCCATTTTTCACTTTCTGCGATGTTGAACTTGTACGGTAAACGAGGTTCTTGTAAACAGAGGCGTCCCAAACTTTGGGGTGGCTGTGTCTTTTTGATTTTAATTTCCCTAAGCTATAGGACCATAAGTGGAAGTGCCCTAGGCTCTGTTGCTTTGTTTTTTAGATGTTTCAGGAAACACCATACACTTCTCCCGAGTGTCTGTTGGCAATTTACATCCCACCCATCAGCATAACAAGGCTCCCAGTTCTCCATGGCCTGTCCTGTCTTTCTGGATTTTACACTTTTTTCAGATGGCCCTTTTGACCGGGGGGAAGTGAGACTTCATTGTAGTGCAGATTTCCTTTGCAAGCTTGCTTGGTTGGCCAAAAAGGGCGTATGCGTTTCTTCCTGAATATATTCAGGAAAAAACGCATACGCCCTTTTTGGCCAAGTGCATCATTGTGGACGTTCTGCCTCTTTTCCTATGCTTTCAATGCAATTCCAGTCTACCTCCTGAAATCGGTTTCCTGCAATTCTGCCCCGCTTTCAAGTCCTCTTGGCAGCCTTACTTCAGTATATTTTTGGACGATAGCTGTCATTTATAACTCTGCAGGTTTGTGAATTACAGTGCCCCTGAGCTCCTTTCTTCAACTCGCTTTCTTTTGAGCTGGCCGCAACACCGCAGGATGGCTTCAGGCCCTAATCTGGTTCCGGCACGGCACGCTGAGCCTTTGGTTAATTCCTCTTCCTGGTGGGAAATGAGAGTTAAATTTGCCCGTCCAGACACCTCCAGCTAGTCTCTCATTGGTTCTCGCTATTCCTGTTCATCTTCCGCAGAAATTGCAAACTGGGCCAAACAGGAGGTTAAAGGGACTGACTCTCCAAGTCGGGAGGGTGTTAGTAAGGCGTCTGGAATGTTGCACCCGAGTACCAGGGTACGAAAACTGAGACATATTTGAACACGTCTCCCGATCACATGGTTGATCATACTCTAGGTTCCACATGCATGTTTTAGCTGAAGGAAGAATACCTTAAACCTGGGTAGTTGAAACCCGTGGAATGGGTACCATGCAATATGACTTCAAAGGGTCTTCATTTGCTCACCGAACCTCTCCAATCCTATCACTGCTGCGTTTATGCCCCTGTACACATGCTTGATTCTCTTTCGGAGACATAGCAATCCATAGGTTTTAAGATACTTACTAGTCAGGTACATTCTTAGGCATTTAATATGCGGTGTTGAGTCCATTTCGTTGAGCAAGGAGTAGCTCTTGTCTATTCCATATTTGGCTTAAGGAACTTTATCTGTGCTCATTTCAATCTCTGGTTTTATGCAGCACCCCAACTCACCTTTCCCCTTAAGCAAGCATAAGTTGGTTTTCTAAATTTGAGACCCTGTTCTGTTCTGTAATTCAGTTCCTGTGTAGCCAAGTTTACATTCCGTGTATTACTGATATCTTATGATGTTTCTTTTTCTGTGTGACTTATTTCAGTTAGAATCATCATACCTGAATCCACTCATTGTGCTGCTAAGGGCCTGATGACATAGATTTCATTGCTGAGTGATATTGCTTTGTAAGTAAATACCACAACTTCTTTATCCATTTTTCACTTTCTGCGATGTTGAACTTGTACTGTAAACGAGGTTCTTGTAAACAGAGGCGTCCCTAACTTTGAGGTGGCTGTGTCTTTTTGATTTTAATTTCCCTAAGCTATAGGACCATAAGTGGAAGTGCCCTAGGCTCTGTTGCTTTGTTTTTTAGATGTTTCAGGAAACACCATACACTTCTCCCGAGTGTCTGTTGGCAATTTACATCCCGCCCATCAGCATAACAAGGCTCCCAGTTCTCCATGGCCTGTCCTGCCTTTCTGGAGTTTACACTTTTTTCAGATGGCCCTTTTGACCGGGGGGAAGTGAGACTTCATTGTAGTGCAGATTTCCTTTGCAAGCTTGCTTGGTTGGCCAAAAAGGGCGTATGCGTTTTTTCCTGAATATATTCAGGAAAAAACGCATACGCCCTTTTTGGCCAAGTGCATCATTTTGGACGTTCTGCCTCTTTTCCTATGCTTTCAATGCAATTCCAGTCTACCTCCTGAAATCGGTTTCCTGCAATTCTGCCCCGCTTTCAAGTCCTCTTGGCAGCCTTACTTCAGTATATTTTTGGACGATAGCTGTCATTTATAACTCTGTAGGTTTGTGAATTACAGTGCCCCTGAGCTCCTTTCTTCAACTCGCTTTCTTTTGAGCTGGCCGCAACACCGCAGGATGGCTTCAGGCCCTAATCTGGTTCCGGCACGGCACGCTGAGCCTTTGGTTAATTCCTCTTCCTGGTGGGAAATGAGAGTTAAATTTGCCCGTCCAGACACCTCCAGCTAGTCTCTCATTGGTTCTCGCTATTCCTGTTCATCTTCCGCAGAAATTGCAAACTGGGCCAAACAGGAGGTTAAAGGGACTGACTCTCCAAGTCGGGAGGGTGTTAGTAAAGCGTCTGGAATGTTGCACCCGAGTACCAGGGTACGAAAACTGAGACATATTTGAACACGTCTCCCGATCACATGGTTGATCATACTCTAGGTTCCACATGCATGTTTTAGCTGAAGGAAGAATACCTTAAACCTGGGTAGTTGAAACCCGTGGAATGGGTACCATGCAATATGACTTCAAAGGGTCTTCATTTGCTCACCGAACCTCTCCAATCCTATCACTGCTGCGTTTATGCCCCTGTACACATGCTTGATTCTCTTTCGGAGACATAGCAATCCATAGGTTTTAAGATACTTACTAGTCAGGTACATTCTTAGGCATTTAATATGTGGTGTTGAGTCCATTTCGTTGAGCAAGGAGTAGCTCTTGTCTATTCCATATTTGGCTTAAGGAACTTTATCTGTGCTCATTTCAATCTCTGGTTTTATGCAGCACCCCAACTCACCTTTCCCCTTAAGCAAGCATAAGTTGGTTTTCTAAATTTGAGACCCTGTTCTGTTCTGTAATTCAGTTCCTGTGTAGCCAAGTTTACATTCCGTGTATTACTGATATCTTATGATGTTTCTTTTTCTGTGTGACTTATTTCAGTTAGAATCATCATACCTGAATCCACTCATTGTGCTACTAAGGGCCTGATGACATAGATTTCATTGCTGAGTGATATTGCTTTGTAAGTAAATACCACAACTTCTTTATCCATTTTTCACTTTCTGTGATGTTGAACTTGTACTGTAAACGAGGTTCTTGTAAACAGAGGCATCCCAAACTTTGGGGTGGCTGTGTCTTTTTGATTTTAATTTCCCTAAGCTATAGGACCATAAGTGGAAGTGCCCTAGGCTCTGTTGCTTTGTTTTTTAGATGTTTCAGGAAACACCATACACTTCTCCCGAGTGTCTGTTGGCAATTTACATCCCACCCATCAGCATAACAAGGCTCCCAGTTCTCCATGGCCTGTCCTGTCTTTCTGGATTTTACACTTTTTTCAGATGGCCCTTTTGACCGGGGGGAAGTGAGACTTCATTGTAGTGCAGATTTCCTTTGCAAGCTTGCTTGGTTGGCCAAAAAGGGCGTATGCGTTTCTTCCTGAATATATTCAGGAAAAAACGCATACGCCCTTTTTGGCCAAGTGCATCATTGTGGACGTTCTGCCTCTTTTCCTATGCTTTCAATGCAATTCCAGTCTACCTCCTGAAATCGGTTTCCTGCAATTCTGCCCCGCTTTCAAGTCCTCTTGGCAGCCTTACTTCAGTATATTTTTGGACGATAGCTGTCATTTATAACTCTGCAGGTTTGTGAATTACAGTGCCCCTGAGCTCCTTTCTTCAACTCGCTTTCTTTTGAGCTGGCCGCAACACCGCAGGATGGCTTCAGGCCCTAATCTGGTTCCGGCACGGCACGCTGAGCCTTTGGTTAATTCCTCTTCCTGGTGGGAAATGAGAGTTAAATTTGCCCGTCCAGACACCTCCAGCTAGTCTCTCATTGGTTCTCGCTATTCCTGTTCATCTTCCGCAGAAATTGCAAACTGGGCCAAACAGGAGGTTAAAGGGACTGACTCTCCAAGTCGGGAGGGTGTTAGTAAGGCGTCTGGAATGTTGCACCCGAGTACCAGGGTACGAAAACTGAGACATATTTGAACACGTCTCCCGATCACATGGTTGATCATACTCTAGGTTCCACATGCATGTTTTAGCTGAAGGAAGAATACCTTAAACCTGGGTAGTTGAAACCCGTGGAATGGGTACCATGCAATATGACTTCAAAGGGTCTTCATTTGCTCACCGAACCTCTCCAATCCTATCACTGCTGCGTTTATGCCCCTGTACACATGCTTGATTCTCTTTCGGAGACATAGCAATCCATAGGTTTTAAGATACTTACTAGTCAGGTACATTCTTAGGCATTTAATATGCGGTGTTGAGTCCATTTCGTTGAGCAAGGAGTAGCTCTTGTCTATTCCATATTTGGCTTAAGGAACTTTATCTGTGCTCATTTCAATCTCTGGTTTTATGCAGCACCCCAACTCACCTTTCCCCTTAAGCAAGCATAAGTTGGTTTTCTAAATTTGAGACCCTGTTCTGTTCTGTAATTCAGTTCCTGTGTAGCCAAGTTTACATTCCGTGTATTACTGATATCTTATGATGTTTCTTTTTCTGTGTGACTTATTTCAGTTAGAATCATCATACCTGAATCCACTCATTGTGCTGCTAAGGGCCTGATGACATAGATTTCATTGCTGAGTGATATTGCTTTGTAAGTAAATACCACAACTTCTTTATCCATTTTTCACTTTCTGCGATGTTGAACTTGTACTGTAAACGAGGTTCTTGTAAACAGAGGCGTCCCTAACTTTGAGGTGGCTGTGTCTTTTTGATTTTAATTTCCCTAAGCTATAGGACCATAAGTGGAAGTGCCCTAGGCTCTGTTGCTTTGTTTTTTAGATGTTTCAGGAAACACCATACACTTCTCCCGAGTGTCTGTTGGCAATTTACATCCCGCCCATCAGCATAACAAGGCTCCCAGTTCTCCATGGCCTGTCCTGCCTTTCTGGAGTTTACACTTTTTTCAGATGGCCCTTTTGACCGGGGGGAAGTGAGACTTCATTGTAGTGCAGATTTCCTTTGCAAGCTTGCTTGGTTGGCCAAAAAGGGCGTATGCGTTTTTTCCTGAATATATTCAGGAAAAAACGCATACGCCCTTTTTGGCCAAGTGCATCATTGTGGACGTTCTGCCTCTTTTCCTATGCTTTCAATGCAATTCCAGTCTACCTCCTGAAATCGGTTTCCTGCAATTCTGCCCCGCTTTCAAGTCCTCTTGGCAGCCTTACTTCAGTATATTTTTGGACGATAGCTGTCATTTATAACTCTGTAGGTTTGTGAATTACAGTGCCCCTGAGCTCCTTTCTTCAACTCGCTTTCTTTTGAGCTGGCCGCAACACCGCAGGATGGCTTCAGGCCCTAATCTGGTTCCGGCACGGCACGCTGAGCCTTTGGTTAATTCCTCTTCCTGGTGGGAAATGAGAGTTAAATTTGCCCGTCCAGACACCTCCAGCTAGTCTCTCATTGGTTCTCGCTATTCCTGTTCATCTTCCGCAGAAATTGCAAACTGGGCCAAACAGGAGGTTAAAGGGACTGACTCTCCAAGTCGGGAGGGTGTTAGTAAAGCGTCTGGAATGTTGCACCCGAGTACCAGGGTACGAAAACTGAGACATATTTGAACACGTCTCCCGATCACATGGTTGATCATACTCTAGGTTCCACATGCATGTTTTAGCTGAAGGAAGAATACCTTAAACCTGGGTAGTTGAAACCCGTGGAATGGGTACCATGCAATATGACTTCAAAGGGTCTTCATTTGCTCACCGAACCTCTCCAATCCTATCACTGCTGCGTTTATGCCCCTGTACACATGCTTGATTCTCTTTCGGAGACATAGCAATCTATAGGTTTTAAGATACTTACTAGTCAGGTACATTCTTAGGCATTTAATATGTGGTGTTGAGTCCATTTCGTTGAGCAAGGAGTAGCTCTTGTCTATTCCATATTTGGCTTAAGGAACTTTATCTGTGCTCATTTCAATCTCTGGTTTTATGCAGCACCCCAACTCACCTTTCCCCTTAAGCAAGCATAAGTTGGTTTTCTAAATTTGAGACCCTGTTCTGTTCTGTAATTCAGTTCCTGTGTAGCCAAGTTTACATTCCGTATATTACTGATATCTTATGATGTTTCTTTTTCTGTGTGACTTATTTCAGTTAGAATCATCATACCTGAATCCACTCATTGTGCTACTAAGGGCCTGATGACATAGATTTCATTGCTGAGTGATATTGCTTTGTAAGTAAATACCACAACTTCTTTATCCATTTTTCACTTTCTGTGATGTTGAACTTGTACTGTAAACGAGGTTCTTGTAAACAGAGGCATCCCAAACTTTGGGGTGGCTGTGTCTTTTTGATTTTAATTTCCCTAAGCTATAGGACCATAAGTGGAAGTGCCCTAGGCTCTGTTGCTTTGTTTTTTAGATGTTTCAGGAAACACCATACACTTCTCCCGAGTGTCTGTTGGCAATTTACATCCCGCCCATCAGCATAACAAGGCTCCCAGTTCTCCATGGCCTGTCCTGCCTTTCTGGATTTTACACTTTTTTCAGATGGCCCTTTTGACCGGGGGGAAGTGAGACTTCATTGTAGTGCAGATTTCCTTTGCAAGCTTGCTTGGTTGGCCAAAAAGGGCGTATGCGTTTTTTCCTGAATATATTCAGGAAAAAACGCATACGCCCTTTTTGGCCAAGTGCATCATTGTGGACGTTCTGCCTGTTTTCCTATGCTTTCAATGCAATTCCAGTCTGCCTCCTGAAATCGGTTTCCTGCAATTCTGCCCCGCTTTCAAGTCCTCTTGGCAGCCTTACTTCAGTATATTTTTGGACGATAGCTGTCATTTATAACTCTGCAAGTTTGTGAATTACAGTGCCCCTGAGCTCCTTTCTTCAACTCGCTTTCTTTTGAGCTGGCCGCAACACCGCAGGATGGCTTCAGGCCCTAATCTGGTTCCGGCACGGCACGCTGAGCCTTTGGTTAATTCCTCTTCCTGGTGGGAAATGAGAGTTAAATTTGCCCGTCCAGACACCTCCAGCTAGTCTCTCATTGGTTCTCGCTATTCCTGTTCATCTTCCGCAGAAATTGCAAACTGGGCCAAACAGGAGGTTAAAGGGACTGACTCTCCAAGTCGGGAGGGTGTTAGTAAAACGTCTGGAATGTTGCACCCGAGTACCAGGGTACGAAAACTGAGACATATTTGAACACGTCTCCCGATCACATGGTTGATCATACTCTAGGTTCCACATGCATGTTTTACCGGAAGGAAGAATACCTTAAACCTGGGTAGTTGAAACCCGTGGAATGGGTACCATGCAATATGACTTCAAAGGGTCTTCATTTGCTCACCGAACCTCTCCAATCCTATCACTGCTGCGTTTATGCCCCTGTACACATGCTTGATTCTCTTTCAGAGACATAGCAATCCATAGGTTTTAAGATACTTACTAGTCAGGTACATTCTTAGGCATTTAATATGCGGTGTTGAGTCCATTTCGTTGAGCAAGAGGTAGCTCTTGTCTATTCCATATTTGGCTTAAGGAACTTTATCTGTGCTCATTTCAATCTCTGGTTTTATGCAGCACCCCAACTCACCTTTCCCCTTAAGCAAGCATAAGTTGGTTTTCTAAATTTGAGACCCTGTTCTGTTCTGTAATTCAGTTCCTGTGTAGCCAAGTTTACATTCCGTGTATTACTGATATCTTATGATGTTTCTTTTTCTGTGTGACTTATTTCAGTTAGAATCATCATACCTGAATCCACTCATTGTGCTGCTAAGGGCCTGATGACATAGATTTCATTGCTGAGTGATATTGCTTTGTAAGTAAATACCACAACTTCTTTATCCATTTTTCACTTTCTGCGATGTTGAACTTGTACTGTAAACGAGGTTCTTGTAAACAGAGGCGTCCCAAACTTTGAGGTGGCTGTGTCTTTTTGATTTTAATTTCCCTAAGCTATAGGACCATAAGTGGAAGTGCCCTAGGCTCTGTTGCTTTGTTTTTTAGATGTTTCAGGAAACACCATACACTTCTCCCGAGTGTCTGTTGGCAATTTACATCCCGCCCATCAGCATAACAAGGCTCCCAGTTCTCCATGGCCTGTCCTGTCTTTCTGTATTTTACACTTTTTTCAGATGGCCCTTTTGACCGGGGGGAAGTGAGACTTCATTGTAGTGCAGATTTCCTTTGCAAGCTTGCTTGGTTGGCCAAAAAGGGCGTATGCGTTTTTTCCTGAATATATTCAGGAAAAAACGCATACGCCCTTTTTGGCCAAGTGCATCATTGTGGACGTTCTGCCTCTTTTCCTATGCTTTCAGTGCAATTCCAGTCTACCTCCTGAAATCGGTTTCCTGCAATTCTGCCCCGCTTTCAAGTCTTCTTGGCAGCCTTACTTCAGTATATTTTTGGACGATAGCTGTCATTTATAACTCTGCAGGTTTGTGAATTACAGTGCCCCTGAGCTCCTTTCTTCAACTCGCTTTCTTTTGAGCTGGCCGCAACACCGCAGGATGGCTTCAGGCCCTAATCTGGTTCCGGCACGGCACGCTGAGCCTTTGGTTAATTCCTCTTCCTGGTGGGAAATGAGAGTTAAATTTGCCCGTCCAGACACCTCCAGCTAGTCTCTCATTGGTTCTCACTATTCCTGTTCATCTTCCGCAGAAATTGCAAACTGGGCCAAACAGGAGGTTAAAGGGACTGACTCTCCAAGTCGGGAGGGTGTTAGTAAAGCGTCTGGAATGTTGCACCCGAGTACCAGGGTACGAAAACTGAGACATATTTGAACACGTCTCCCGATCACATGGTTGATCATACTCTAGGTTCCACATGCATGTTTTAGCTGAAGGAAGAATACCTTAAACCTGGGTAGTTGAAACCCGTGGAATGGGTACCATGCAATATGACTTCAAAGGGTCTTCATTTGCTCACCGAACCTCTCCAATCCTATCACTGCTGCGTTTATGCCCCTGTACACATGCTTGATTCTCTTTCGGAGACATAGCAATCCATAGGTTTTAAGATACTTACTAGTCAGGTACATTCTTAGGCATTTAATATGCGGTGTTGAGTCCATTTCGTTGAGCAAGAGGTAGCTCTTGTCTATTCCATATTTGGCTTAAGGAACTTTATCTGTGCTCATTTCAATCTCTGGTTTTATGCAGCACCCCAACTCACCTTTACCCTTAAGAAAGCATAAGTTGGTTTTCTAAATTTGAGACCCTGTTCTGTTCTGTAATTCAGTTCCTGTGTAGCCAAGTTTACATTCCGTGTATTACTGATATCTTATGATGTTTCTTTTTCTGTGTGACTTATTTCAGTTAGAATCATCATACCTGAATCCACTCATTGTGCTGCTAAGGGCCTGATGACATAGATTTCATTGCTGAGTGATATTGCTTTGTAAGTAAATACCACAACTTCTTTATCCATTTTTCACTTTCTGCGATGTTGAACTTGTACTGTAAACGAGGTTCTTGTAAACAGAGGCGTCCCAAACTTTGGGGTGGCTGTGTCTTTTTGATTTTAATTTCCCTAAGCTATAGGACCATAAGTGGAAGTGCCCTAGGCTCTGTTGCTTTGTTTTTTAGATGTTTCAGGAAACACCATACACTTCTCCCGAGTGTCTGTTGGCAATTTACATCCCGCCCATCAGCATAACAAGGCTCCCAGTTCTCCATGGCCTGTCCTGTCTTTCTGGATTTTACACTTTTTTCAGATGGCCCTTTTGACCGGGGGGAAGTGAGACTTCATTGTAGTGCAGATTTCCTTTGCAAGCTTGCTTGGTTGGCCAAAAAGGGCGTATGCGTTTTTTCCTGAATATATTCAGGAAAAAACGCATACGCCCTTTTTGGCCAAGTGCATCATTGTGGACGTTCTGCCTCTTTTCCTATGCTTTCAGTGCAATTCCAGTCTACCTCCTGAAATCGGTTTCCTGCAATTCTGCCCCGCTTTCAAGTCTTCTTGGCAGCCTTACTTCAGTATATTTTTGGACGATAGCTGTCATTTATAACTCTGCAGGTTTGTGAATTACAGTGCCCCTGAGCTCCTTTCTTCAACTCGCTTTCTTTTGAGCTGGCCGCAACACCGCAGGATGGCTTCAGGCCCTAATCTGGTTCCGGCACGGCACGCTGAGCCTTTGGTTAATTCCTCTTCCTGGTGGGAAATGAGAGTTAAATTTGCCCGTCCAGACACCTCCAGCTAGTCTCTCATTGGTTCTCGCTATTCCTGTTCATCTTCCGCAGAAATTGCAAACTGGGCCAAACAGGAGGTTAAAGGGACTGACTCTCCAAGTCGGGAGGGTGTTAGTAAAGCGTCTGGAATGTTGCACCCGAGTACCAGGGTACGAAAACTGAGACATATTTGAACACGTCTCCCGATCACATGGTTGATCATACTCTAGGTTCCACATGCATGTTTTAGCTGAAGGAAGAATACCTTAAACCTGGGTAGTTGAAACCCGTGGAATGGGTACCATGCAATATGACTTCAAAGGGTCTTCATTTGCTCACCGAACCTCTCCAATCCTATCACTGCTGCGTTTATGCCCCTGTACACATGCTTGATTCTCTTTCGGAGACATAGCAATCCATAAGTTTTAAGATACTTACTAGTCAGGTACATTCTTAGGCATTTAATATGCGGTGTTGAGTCCATTTCGTTGAGCAAGAGGTAGCTCTTGTCTATTCCATATTTGGCTTAAGGAACTTTATCTGTGCTCATTTCAATCTCTGGTTTTATGCAGCACCCCAACTCACCTTTACCCTTAAGAAAGCATAAGTTGGTTTTCTAAATTTGAGACCCTGTTCTGTTCTGTAATTCAGTTCCTGTGTAGCCAAGTTTACATTCCGTGTATTACTGATATCTTATGATGTTTCTTTTTCTGTGTGACTTATTTCAGTTAGAATCATCATACCTGAATCCACTCATTGTGCTGCTAAGGGCCTGATGACATAGATTTCATTGCTGAGTGATATTGCTTTGTAAGTAAATACCACAACTTCTTTATCCATTTTTCACTTTCTGCGATGTTGAACTTGTACTGTAAACGAGGTTCTTGTAAACAGAGGCGTCCCAAACTTTGGGGTGGCTGTGTCTTTTTGATTTTAATTTCCCTAAGCTATAGGACCATAAGTGGAAGTGCCCTAGGCTCTGTTGCTTTGTGTTTTAGATGTTTCAGGAAACACCATACACTTCTCCCGAGTGTCTGTTGGCAATTTACATCCCGCCCATCAGCATAACAAGGCTCCCAGTTCTCCATGGCCTGTCCTGCCTTTCTGGATTTTACACTTTTTTCAGATGGCCCTTTTGACCGGGGGGAAGTGAGACTTCATTGTAGTGCAGATTTCCTTTGCAAGCTTGCTTGGTTGGCCAAAAAGGGCGTATGCGTTTTTTCCTGAATATATTCAGGAAAAAACGCATACGCCCTTTTTGGCCAAGTGCATCATTGTGGACGTTCTGCCTCTTTTCCTATGCTTTCAATGCAATTCCAGTCTGCCTCCTGAAATCGGTTTCCTGCAATTCTGCCCCGCTTTCAAGTCCTCTTGGCAGCCTTACTTCAGTATATTTTTGGACGATAGCTGTCATTTATAACTCTGTAGGTTTGTGAATTACAGTGCCCCTGAGCTCCTTTCTTCAACTCGCTTTCTTTTGAGCTGGCCGCAACACCGCAGGATGGCTTCAGGCCCTAATCTGGTTCCGGCACGGCACGCTGAGCCTTTGGTTAATTCCTCTTCCTGGTGGGAAATGAGAGTTAAATTTGCCCGTCCAGACACCTCCAGCTAGTCTCTCATTGGTTCTCGCTATTCCTGTTCATCTTCCGCAGAAATTGCAAACTGGGCCAAACAGGAGGTTAAAGGGACTGACTCTCCAAGTCGGGAGGGTGTTAGTAAAGCGTCTGGAATATTGCACCCGAGTACCAGGGAACGAAAACTGAGACATATTTGAACACATCTCCCGATCACATGGTTGATCATACTCTAGGTTCCACATGCATGTTTTAGCTGAAGGAAGAATACCTTAAACCTGGGTAGTTGAAACCCGTGGAATGGGTACCATGCAATATGACTTCAAAGGGTCTTCATTTGCTCACCGAACCTCTCCAATCCTATCACTGCTGCGTTTATGCCCCTGTACACATGCTTGATTCTCTTTCGGAGACATAGCAATCCATAGGTTTTAAGATACTTACTAGTCAGGTACATTCTTAGGCATTTAATATGCGGTGTTGAGTCCATTTCGTTGAGCAAGAGGTAGCTCTTGTCTATTCCATATTTGGCTTAAGGAACTTTATCTGTGCTCATTTCAATCTCTGGTTTTATGCAGCACCCCAACTCACCTTTACCCTTAAGAAAGCATAAGTTGGTTTTCTAAATTTGAGACCCTGTTCTGTTCTGTAATTCAGTTCCTGTGTAGCCAAGTTTACATTCCGTGTATTACTGATATCTTATGATGTTTCTTTTTCTGTGTGACTTATTTCAGTTAGAATCATCATACCTGAATCCACTCATTGTGCTGCTAAGGGCCTGATGACATAGATTTCATTGCTGAGTGATATTGCTTTGTAAGTAAATACCACAACTTCTTTATCCATTTTTCACTTTCTGCGATGTTGAACTTGTACTGTAAACGAGGTTCTTGTAAACAGAGGCGTCCCAAACTTTGGGTTGGCTGTGTCTTTTTGATTTTAATTTCCCTAAGCTATAGGACCATAAGTGGAAGTGCCCTAGGCTCTGTTGCTTTGTTTTTTAGATGTTTCAGGAAACACCATACACTTCTCCCGAGTGTCTGTTGGCAATTTACATCCCGCCCATCAGCATAACAAGGCTCCCAGTTCTCCATGGCCTGTCCTGCCTTTCTGGATTTTACACTTTTTTCAGATGGCCCTTTTGACCGGGGGGAAGTGAGACTTCATTGTAGTGCAGATTTCCTTTGCAAGCTTGCTTGGTTGGCCAAAAAGGGCGTATGCGTTTTTTCCTGAATATATTCAGGAAAAAACGCATACGCCCTTTTTGGCCAAGTGCATCATTGTGGACGTTCTGCCTCTTTTCCTATGCTTTCAATGCAATTCCAGTCTACCTCCTGAAATCGGTTTCCTGCAATTCTGCCCCGCTTTCAAGTCCTCTTGGCAGCCTTACTTCAGTATATTTTTGGACGATAGCTGTCATTTATAACTCTGCAGGTTTGTGAATTACAGTGCCCCTGAGCTCCTTTCTTCAACTCGCTTTCTTTTGAGCTGGCCGCAACACCGCAGGATGGCTTCAGGCCCTAATCTGGTTCCGGCACGGCACGCTGAGCCTTTGGTTAATTCCTCTTCCTGGTGGGAAATGAGAGTTAAATTTGCCCGTCCAGACACCTCCAGCTAGTCTCTCATTGGTTCTCGCTATTCCTGTTCATCTTCCGCAGAAATTGCAAACTGGGCCAAACAGGAGGTTAAAGGGACTGACTCTCCAAGTCGGGAGGGTGTTAGTAAAGCGTCTGGAATATTGCACCCGAGTACCAGGGTACGAAAACTGAGACATATTTGAACACGTCTCCCGATCACATGGTTGATCATACTCTAGGTTCCACATGCATGTTTTAGCTGAAGGAAGAATACCTTAAACCTGGGTAGTTGAAACCCGTGGAATGGGTACCATGCAATATGACTTCAAAGGGTCTTCATTTGCTCACCGAACCTCTCCAATCCTATCACTGCTGCGTTTATGCCCCTGTACACATGCTTGATTCTCTTTCAGAGACATAGCAATCCATAGGTTTTAAGATACTTACTAGTCAGGTACATTCTTAGGCGTTTCATATGCGGTGTTGAGTCCATTTCGTTGAGCAAGGAGTAGCTCTTGTCTATTCCATATTTGGCTTAAGGAACTTTATCTGTGCTCATTTCAATCTCTGGTTTTATGCAGCACCCCAACTCACCTTTACCCTTAAGTAAGCATAAGTTGGTTTTCTAAATTTGAGACCCTGTTCTGTTCTGTAATTCAGTTCCTGTGTAGCCAAGTTTACATTCCGTGTATTACTGATATCTTATGATGTTTCTTTTTCTGTGTGACTTATTTCAGTTAGAATCATCATACCTGAATCCACTCATTGTGCTGCTAAGGGCCTGATGACATAGATTTCATTGCTGAGTGATATTGCTTTGTAAGTAAATACCACAACTTCTTTATCCATTTTTCACTTTCTGCGATGTTGAACTTGTACTGTAAACGAGGTTCTTGTAAACAGAGGCGGCCCAATGTTTGGGGTGGCTGTGTCTTTTTGATTTTAATTTCCCTAAGCTATAGGACCATAAGTGGAAGTGCCCTAGGCTCTGTTGCTTTGTTTTTTAGATGTTTCAGGAAACACCATACACTTCTCCCGAGTGTCTGTTGGCAATTTACATCCCGCCCATCAGCATAACAAGGCTCCCAGTTCTCCATGGCCTGTCCTGCCTTTCTGGATTTTACACTTTTTTCAGATGGCCCTTTTGACCGGGGGGAAGTGAGACTTCATTGTAGTGCAGATTTCCTTTGCAAGCTTGCTTGGTTGGCCAAAAAGGGCGTATGCGTTTTTTCCTGAATATATTCAGGAAAAAACGCATACGCCCTTTTTGGCCAAGTGCATCATTGTGGACGTTCTGCCTCTTTTCCTATGCTTTCAATGCAATTCCAGTCTACCTCCTGAAATCGGTTTCCTGCAATTCTGCCCCGCTTTCAAGTCCTCTTGGCAGCCTTACTTCAGTATATTTTTGGACGATAGCTGTCATTTATAACTCTGCAGGTTTGTGAATTACAGTGCCCCTGAGCTCCTTTCTTCAACTCGCTTTCTTTTGAGCTGGCCGCAACACCGCAGGATGGCTTCAGGCCCTAATCTGGTTCCGGCACGGCACGCTGAGCCTTTGGTTAATTCCTCTTCCTGGTGGGAAATGAGAGTTAAATTTGCCCGTCCAGACACCTCCAGCTAGTCTCTCATTGGTTCTCGCTATTCCTGTTCATCTTCCGCAGAAATTGCAAACTGGGCCAAACAGGAGGTTAAAGGGACTGACTCTCCAAGTCGGGAGGGTGTTAGTAAAGCGTCTGGAATGTTGCACCCGAGTACCAGGGTACGAAAACTGAGACATATTTGAACACGTCTCCCGATCACATGGTTGATCATACTCTAGGTTCCACATGCATGTTTTAGCTGAAGGAAGAATACCTTAAACCTGGGTAGTTGAAACCCGTGGAATGGGTACCATGCAATATGACTTCAAAGGGTCTTCATTTGCTCACCGAACCTCTCCAATCCTATCACTGCTGCGTTTATGCCCCTGTACACATGCTTGATTCTCTTTCGGAGACATAGCAATCCATAGGTTTTAAGATACTTACTAGTCAGGTACATTCTTAGGCATTTAATATGCAGTGTTGAGTCCATTTCGTTGAGCAAGGAGTAGCTCTTGTCTATTCCATATTTGGCTTAAGGAACTTTATCTGTGCTCATTTCAATCTCTGGTTTTATGCAGCACCCCAACTCACCTTTCCCCTTAAGCAAGCATAAGTTGGTTTTCTAAATTTGAGACCCTGTTCTGTTCTGTAATTCAGTTCCTGTGTAGCCAAGTTTACATTCCGTGTATTACTGATATCTTATGATGTTTCTTTTTCTGTGTGACTTATTTCAGTTAGAATCATCATACCTGAATCCACTCATTGTGCTGCTAAGGGCCTGATGACATAGATTTCATTGCTGAGTGATATTGCTTTGTAAGTAAATACCACAACTTCTTTATCCATTTTTCACTTTCTGCGATGTTGAACTTGTACTGTAAACGAGGTTCTTGTAAACAGAGACGTCCCAAACTTTGGGGTGGCTGTGTCTTTTTGATTTTAATTTCCCTAAGCTATAGGACCATAAGTGGAAGTGCCCTAGGCTCTGTTGCTTTGTTTTTTAGATGTTTCAGGAAACACCATACACTTCTCCCGAGTGTCTGTTGGCAATTTACAACCCGCCCATCAGCATAACAAGGCTCCCAGTTCTCCATGGCCTGTCCTGCCTTTCTGGATTTTACACTTTTTTCAGATGGCCCTTTTGACCGGGGGGAAGTGAGACTTCATTGTAGTGCAGATTTCCTTTGCAAGCTTGCTTGGTTGGCCAAAAAGGGCGTATGCGTTTTTTCCTGAATATATTCAGGAAAAAACGCATACGCCCTTTTTGGCCAAGTGCATCATTGTGGACGTTCTGCCTCTTTTCCTATGCTTTCAATGCAATTCCAGTCTGCCTCCTGAAATCGGTTTCCTGCAAGTCTGCCCCGCTTTCAAGTCCTCTTGGCAGCCTTACTTCAGTATATTTTTGGACGATAGCTGTCATTTATAACTCTGCAGGTTTGTGAATTACAGTGCCCCTGAGCTCCTTTCTTCAACTCGCTTTCTTTTGAGCTGGCCGCAACACCGCAGGATGGCTTCAGGCCCTAATCTGGTTCCGGCACGGCACGCTGAGCCTTTGGTTAATTCCTCTTCCTGGTGGGAAATGAGAGTTAAATTTGCCCGTCCAGACACCTCCAGCTAGTCTCTCATTGGTTCTCGCTATTCCTGTTCATCTTCCGCAGAAATTGCAAACTGGGCCAAACAGGAGGTTAAAGGGACTGACTCTCCAAGTCGGGAGGGTGTTAGTAAAGCGTCTGGAATGTTGCACCCGAGTACCAGGGTACGAAAACTGAGACATATTTGAACACGTCTCCCGATCACATGGTTGATCATACTCTAGGTTCCACATGCATGTTTTAGCTGAAGGAAGAATACCTTAAACCTGGGTAGTTGAAACCCGTGGAATGGGTACCATGCAATATGACTTCAAAGGGTCTTCATTTGCTCACCGAACCTCTCCAATCCTATCACTGCTGCGTTTATGCCCCTGTACACATGCTTGATTCTCTTTCGGAGACATAGCAATCCATAGGTTTTAAGATACTTACTAGTCAGGTACATTCTTAGGCATTTAATATGCGGTGTTGAGTCCATTTCGTTGAGCAAGGAGTAGCTCTTGTCTATTCCATATTTGGCTTAAGGAACTTTATCTGTGCTCATTTCAATCTCTGGTTTTATGCAGCACCCCAACTCACCTTTACCCTTAAGCAAGCATAAGTTGGTTTTCTAAATTTGAGACCCTGTTCTGTTCTGTAATTCAGTTCCTGTGTAGCCAAGTTTACATTCTGTGTATTACTGATATCTTATTATGTTTCTTTTTCTGTGTGACTTATTTCAGTTAGAATCATCATACCTGAATCCACTCATTGTGCTGCTAAGGGCCTGATGACATAGATTTCATTGCTGAGTGATATTGCTTTGTAAGTAAATACCACAACTTCTTTATCCATTTTTCACTTTCTGCGATGTTGAACTTGTACTGTAAACGAGGTTCTTGTAAACAGAGACGTCCCAAACTTTGGGGTGGCTGTGTCTTTTTGATTTTAATTTCCCTAAGCTATAGGACCATAAGTGGAAGTGCCCTAGGCTCTGTTGCTTTGTTTTTTAGATGTTTCAGGAAACACCATACACTTCTCCCGAGTGTCTCTTGGCAATTTACAACCCGCCCATCAGCATAACAAGGCTCCCAGTTCTCCATGGCCTGTCCTGCCTTTCTGGATTTTACACTTTTTTCAGATGGCCCTTTTGACCGGGGGGAAGTGAGACTTCATTGTAGTGCAGATTTCCTTTGCAAGCTTGCTTGGTTGGCCAAAAAGGGCGTATGCGTTTTTTCCTGAATATATTCAGGAAAAAACGCATACGCCCTTTTTGGCCAAGTGCATCATTGTGGACGTTCTGCCTCTTTTCCTATGCTTTCAATGCAATTCCAGTCTGCCTCCTGAAATCGGTTTCCTGCAATTCTGCCCCGCTTTCAAGTCCTCTTGGCAGCCTTACTTCAGTATATTTTTGGACGATAGCTGTCATTTATAACTCTGCAGGTTTGTGAATTACAGTGCCCCTGAGCTCCTTTCTTCAACTCGCTTTCTTTTGAGCTGGCCGCAACACCGCAGGATGGCTTCAGGCCCTAATCTGGTTCCGGCACGGCACGCTGAGCCTTTGGTTAATTCCTCTTCCTGGTGGGAAATGAGAGTTAAATTTGCCCGTCCAGACACCTCCAGCTAGTCTCTCATTGGTTCTCGCTATTCCTGTTCATCTTCCGCAGAAATTGCAAACTGGGCCAAACAGGAGGTTAAAGGGACTGACTCTCCAAGTCGGGAGGGTGTTAGTAAAGCGTCTGGAATGTTGCACCCGAGTACCAGGGTACGAAAACTGAGACATATTTGAACACGTCTCCCGATCACATGGTTGATCATACTCTAGGTTCCACATGCATGTTTTAGCTGAAGGAAGAATACCTTAAACCTGGGTAGTTGAAACCCGTGGAATGGGTACCATGCAATATGACTTCAAAGGGTCTTCATTTGCTCACCGAACCTCTCCAATCCTATCACTGCTGCGTTTATGCCCCTGTACACATGCTTGATTCTCTTTCGGAGACATAGCAATCCATAGGTTTTAAGATACTTACTAGTCAGGTACATTCTTAGGCATTTAATATGCGGTGTTGAGTCCATTTCGTTGAGCAAGGAGTAGCTCTTGTCTATTCCATATTTGGCTTAAGGAACTTTATCTGTGCTCATTTCAATCTCTGGTTTTATGCAGCACCCCAACTCACCTTTACCCTTAAGCAAGCATAAGTTGGTTTTCTAAATTTGAGACCCTGTTCTGTTCTGTAATTCAGTTCCTGTGTAGCCAAGTTTACATTCCGTGTATTACTGATATCTTATGATGTTTCTTTTTCTGTGTGACTTATTTCAGTTAGAATCATCATACCTGAATCCACTCATTGTGCTGCTAAGGGCCTGATGACATAGATTTCATTGCTGAGTGATATTGCTTTGTAAGTAAATACCACAACTTCTTTATCCATTTTTCACTTTCTGCAATGTTGAACTTGTACTGTAAACGAGGTTCTTGTAAACAGAGGCGTCCCAAACTTTGGGGTGGCTGTGTCTTTTTGATTTTAATTTCCCTAAGCTATAGGACCATAAGTGGAAGTGCCCTAGGCTCTGTTGCTTTGTTTTTTAGATGTTTCAGGAAACACCATACACTTCTCCCGAGTGTCTGTTGGCAATTTACATCCCGCCCATCAGCATAACAAGGCTCCCAGTTCTCCATGGCCTGTCCTGTCTTTCTGGATTTTACACTTTTTTCAGATGGCCCTTTTGACCGGGGGGAAGGGAGACTTCATTGTAGTGCAGATTTCCTTTGCAAGCTTGCTTGGTTGGCCAAAAAGGGCGTATGCGTTTTTTCCTGAATATATTCAGGAAAAAACGCATACGCCCTTTTTGGCCAAGTGCATCATTGTGGACGTTCTGCCTCTTTTCCTATGCTTTCAATGCAATTCCAGTCTGCCTCCTGAAATCGGTTTCCTGCAATTCTGCCCCGCTTTCAAGTCCTCTTGGCAGCCTTACTTCAGTATATTTTTGGACGATAGCTGTCATTTATAACTCTGCAGGTTTGTGAATTACAGTGCCCCTGAGCTCCTTTCTTCAACTCGCTTTCTTTTGAGCTGGCCGCAACACCGCAGGATGGCTTCAGGCCCTAATCTGGTTCCGGCACGGCACGCTGAGCCTTTGGTTAATTCCTCTTCCTGGTGGGAAATGAGAGTTAAATTTGCCCGTCCAGACACCTCCAGCTAGTCTCTCATTGGTTCTCGCTATTCCTGTTCATCTTCCGCAGAAATTGCAAACTGGGCCAAACAGGAGGTTAAAGGGACTGACTCTCCAAGTCGGGAGGGTGTTAGTAAAGCGTCTGGAATGTTGCACCCGAGTACCAGGGTACGAAAACTGAGACATATTTGAACACGTCTCCCGATCACATGGTTGATCATACTCTAGGTTCCACATGCATGTTTTAGCTGAAGGAAGAATACCTTAAACCTGGGTAGTTGAAACCCGTGGAATGGGTACCATGCAATATGACTTCAAAGGGTCTTCATTTGCTCACCGAACCTCTCCAATCCTATCACTGCTGCGTTTATGCCCCTGTACACATGCTTGATTCTCTTTCGGAGACATAGCAATCCATAGGTTTTAAGATACTTACTAGTCAGGTACATTCTTAGGCATTTAATATGCGGTGTTGAGTCCATTTCGTTGAGCAAGGAGTAGCTCTTGTCTATTCCATATTTGGCTTAAGGAACTTTATCTGTGCTCATTTCAATCTCTGGTTTTATGCAGCACCCCAACTCACCTTTACCCTTAAGCAAGCATAAGTTGGTTTTCTAAATTTGAGACCCTGTTCTGTTCTGTAATTCAGTTCCTGTGTAGCCAAGTTTACATTCCGTGTATTACTGATATCTTATGATGTTTCTTTTTCTGTGTGACTTATTTCAGTTAGAATCATCATACCTGAATCCACTCATTGTGCTGCTAAGGGCCTGATGACATAGATTTCATTGCTGAGTGATATTGCTTTGTAAGTAAATACCACAACTTCTTTATCCATTTTTCACTTTCTGCGATGTTGAACTTGTACTGTAAACGAGGTTCTTGTAAACAGAGGCGTCCCAAACTTTGGGGTGGCTGTGTCTTTTTGATTTTAATTTCCCTAAGCTATAGGACCATAAGTGGAAGTGCCCTAGGCTCTGTTGCTTTGTTTTTTAGATGTTTCAGGAAACACCATACACTTCTCCCGAGTGTCTGTTGGCAATTTACATCCCGCCCATCAGCATAACAAGGCTCCCAGTTCTCCATGGCCTGTCCTGCCTTTCTGGATTTTACACTTTTTTCAGATGGCCCTTTTGACCGCGGGGAAGGGAGACTTCATTGTAGTGCAGATTTCCTTTGCAAGCTTGCTTGGTTGGCCAAAAAGGGCGTATGCGTTTTTTCCTGAATATATTCAGGAAAAAACGCATACGCCCTTTTTGGCCAAGTGCATCATTGTGGACGTTCTGCCTCTTTTCCTATGCTTTCAATGCAATTCCAGTCTGCCTCCTGAAATCGGTTTCCTGCAATTCTGCCCCGCTTTCAAGTCCTCTTGGCAGCCTTACTTCAGTATATTTTTGGACGATAGCTGTCATTTATAACTCTGCAGGTTTGTGAATTACAGTGCCCCTGAGCTCCTTTCTTCAACTCGCTTTCTTTTGAGCTGGCCGCAACACCGCAGGATGGCTTCAGGCCCTAATCTGGTTCCGGCACGGCACGCTGAGCCTTTGGTTAATTCCTCTTCCTGGTGGGAAATGAGAGTTAAATTTGCCCGTCCAGACACCTCCAGCTAGTCTCTCATTGGTTCTCGCTATTCCTGTTCATCTTCCGCAGAAATTGCAAACTGGGCCAAACAGGAGGTTAAAGGGACTGACTCTCCAAGTCGGGAGGGTGTTAGTAAAGCGTCTGGAATGTTGCACCCGAGTACCAGGGTACGAAAACTGAGACATATTTGAACACGTCTCCCGATCACATGGTTGATCATACTCTAGGTTCCACATGCATGTTTTAGCTGAAGGAAGAATACCTTAAACCTGGGTAGTTGAAACCCGTGGAATGGGTACCATGCAATATGACTTCAAAGGGTCTTCATTTGCTCACCGAACCTCTCCAATCCTATCACTGCTGCGTTTATGCCCCTGTACACATGCTTGATTCTCTTTCGGAGACATAGCAATCCATAGGTTTTAAGATACTTACTAGTCAGGTACATTCTTAGGCATTTAATATGCGGTGTTGAGTCCATTTCGTTGAGCAAGGAGTAGCTCTTGTCTATTCCATATTTGGCTTAAGGAACTTTATCTGTGCTCATTTCAATCTCTGGTTTTATGCAGCACCCCAACTCACCTTTACCCTTAAGCAAGCATAAGTTGGTTTTCTAAATTTGAGACCCTGTTCTGTTCTGTAATTCAGTTCCTGTGTAGCCAAGTTTACATTCCGTGTATTACTGATATCTTATGATGTTTCTTTTTCTGTGTGACTTATTTCAGTTAGAATCATCATACCTGAATCCACTCATTGTGCTGCTAAGGGCCTGATGACATAGATTTCATTGCTGAGTGATATTGATTTGTAAGTAAATACCACAACTTCTTTATCCATTTTTCACTTTCTGCGATGTTGAACTTGTACTGTAAACGAGGTTCTTGTAAACAGAGGCGTCCCAAACTTTGGGGTGGCTGTGTCTTTTTGATTTTAATTTCCCTAAGCTATAGGACCATAAGTGGAAGTGCCCTAGGCTCTGTTGCTTTGTTTTTTAGATGTTTCAGGAAACACCATACACTTCTCCCGAGTGTCTGTTGGCAATTTACATCCCGCCCATCAGCATAACAAGGCTCCCAGTTCTCCATGGCCTGTCCTGCCTTTCTGGATTTTACACTTTTTTCAGATGGCCCTTTTGACCGGGGGGAAGTGAGACTTCATTGTAGTGCAGATTTCCTTTGCAAGCTTGCTTGGTTGGCCAAAAAGGGCGTATGCGTTTTTTCCTGAATATATTCAGGAAAAAACGCATACGCCCTTTTTGGCCAAGTGCATCATTGTGGACGTTCTGCCTCTTTTCCTATGCTTTCAATGCAATTCCAGTCTGCCTCCTGAAATCGGTTTCCTGCAATTCTGCCCCGCTTTCAAGTCCTCTTGGCAGCCTTACTTCAGTATATTTTTGGACGATAGCTGTCATTTATAACTCTGCAGGTTTGTGAATTACAGTGCCCCTGAGCTCCTTTCTTCAACTCGCTTTCTTTTGAGCTGGCCGCAACACCGCAGGATGGCTTCAGGCCCTAATCTGGTTCCGGCAGGGCACGCTGAGCCTTTGGTTAATTCCTCTTCCTCGTGGGAAATGAGAGTTAAATTTGCCCGTCCAGACACCTCCAGCTAGTCTCTCATTGGTTCTCGCTATTCCTGTTCATCTTCCGCAGAAATTGCAAACTGGGCCAAACAGGAGGTTAAAGGGACTGACTCTCCAAGTCGGGAGGGTGTTAGTAAAGCGTCTGGAATGTTGCACCCGAGTACCAGGGTACGAAAACTGAGACATATTTGAACACGTCTCCCGATCACATGGTTGATCATACTCTAGGTTCCACATGCATGTTTTAGCTGAAGGAAGAATACCTTAAACCTGGGTAGTTGAAACCCGTGGAATGGGTACCATGCGATATGACTTCAAAGGGTCTTCATTTGCTCACTGAACCTCTCCAATCCTATCACTGCTGCGTTTATGCCCCTGTACACATGCTTGATTCACTTTCGGAGACATAGCAATCCATAGGTTTTAAGATACTTACTAGTCAGGTACATTCTTAGGCATTTAATATGCGGTGTTGAGTCCATTTCGTTGAGCAAGGAGTAGCTCTTGTCTATTCCATATTTGGCTTAAGGAACTTTATCTGTGCTCATTTCAATCTCTGGTTTTATGCAGCACCCCAACTCACCTTTCCCCTTAAGCAAGCATAAGTTGGTTTTCTAAATTTGAGACCCTGTTCTGTTCTGTAATTCAGTTCCTGTGTAGCCAAGTTTACATTCCGTGTATTACTGATATCTTATGATGTTTCTTTTTCTGTGTGACTTATTTCAGTTAGAATCATCATACCTGAATCCACTCATTGTGCTGCTAAGGGCCTGATGACATAGATTTCATTGCTGAGTGATATTGCTTTGTAAGTAAATACCACAACTTCTTTATCCATTTTTCACTTTCTGCGATGTTGAACTTGTACGGTAAACGAGGTTCTTGTAAACAGAGGCGTCCCAAACTTTGGGGTGGCTGTGTCTTTTTGATTTTAATTTCCCTAAGCTATAGGACCATAAGTGGAAGTGCCCTAGGCTCTGTTGCTTTGTTTTTTAGATGTTTCAGGAAACACCATACAGTTCTCCCGTGTGTCTGTTGGCAATTTACATCCCGCCCATCAGCATAACAAGGCTCCCAGTTCTCCATGGCCTGTCCTGCCTTTCTGGATTTTACACTTTTTTCAGATGGCCCTTTTGACCGCGGGGAAGGGAGACTTCATTGTAGTGCAGATTTCCTTTGCAAGCTTGCTTGGTTGGCCAAAAAGGGCGTATGCGTTTTTTCCTGAATATATTCAGGAAAAAACGCATACGCCCTTTTTGGCCAAGTGCATCATTGTGGACGTTCTGCCTCTTTTCCTATGCTTTCAATGCAATTCCAGTCTGCCTCCTGAAATCGGTTTCCTGCAATTCTGCCCCGCTTTCAAGTCCTCTTGGCAGCCTTACTTCAGTATATTTTTGGACGATAGCTGTCATTTATAACTCTGCAGGTTTGTGAATTACAGTGCCCCTGAGCTCCTTTCTTCAACTCGCTTTCTTTTGAGCTGGCCGCAACACCGCAGGATGGCTTCAGGCCCTAATCTGGTTCCGGCACGGCACGCTGAGCCTTTGGTTAATTCCTCTTCCTGGTGGGAAATGAGAGTTAAATTTGCCCGTCCAGACACCTCCAGCTAGTCTCTCATTGGTTCTCGCTATTCCTGTTCATCTTCCGCAGAAATTGCAAACTGGGCCAAACAGGAGGTTAAAGGGACTGACTCTCCAAGTCGGGAGGGTGTTAGTAAAGCGTCTGGAATGTTGCACCCGAGTACCAGGGTAGGAAAACTGAGACATATTTGAACACGTCTCCCGATCACATGGTTGATCATACTCTAGGTTCCACATGCATGTTTTAGCTGAAGGAAGAATACCTTAAACCTGGGTAGTTGAAACCCGTGGAATGGGTACCATGCAATATGACTTCAAAGGGTCTTCATTTGCTCACCGAACCTCTCCAATCCTATCACTGCTGCGTTTATGCCCCTGTACACATGCTTGATTCTCTTTCGGAGACATAGCAATCCATAGGTTTTAAGATACTTACTAGTCAGGTACATTCTTAGGCATTTAATATGCGGTGTTGAGTCCATTTCGTTGAGCAAGGAGTAGCTCTTGTCTATTCCATATTTGGCTTAAGGAACTTTATCTGTGCTCATTTCAATCTCTGGTTTTATGCAGCACCCCAACTCACCTTTACCCTTAAGCAAGCATAAGTTGGTTTTCTAAATTTGAGACCCTGTTCTGTTCTGTAATTCAGTTCCTGTGTAGCCAAGTTTACATTCCGTGTATTACTGATATCTTATGATGTTTCTTTTTCTGTGTGACTTATTTCAGTTAGAATCATCATACCTGAATCCACTCATTGTGCTGCTAAGGGCCTGATGACATAGATTTCATTGCTGAGTGATATTGATTTGTAAGTAAATACCACAACTTCTTTATCCATTTTTCACTTTCTGCGATGTTGAACTTGTACTGTAAACGAGGTTCTTGTAAACAGAGGCGTCCCAAACTTTGGGGTGGCTGTGTCTTTTTGATTTTAATTTCCCTAAGCTATAGGACCATAAGTGGAAGTGCCCTAGGCTCTGTTGCTTTGTTTTTTAGATGTTTCAGGAAACACCATACACTTCTCCCGAGTGTCTGTTGGCAATTTACATCCCGCCCATCAGCATAACAAGGCTCCCAGTTCTCCATGGCCTGTCCTGCCTTTCTGGATTTTACACTTTTTTCAGATGGCCCTTTTGACCGGGGGGAAGTGAGACTTCATTGTAGTGCAGATTTCCTTTGCAAGCTTGCTTGGTTGGCCAAAAAGGGCGTATGCGTTTTTTCCTGAATATATTCAGGAAAAAACGCATACGCCCTTTTTGGCCAAGTGCATCATTGTGGACGTTCTGCCTCTTTTCCTATGCTTTCAATGCAATTCCAGTCTGCCTCCTGAAATCGGTTTCCTGCAATTCTGCCCCGCTTTCAAGTCCTCTTGGCAGCCTTACTTCAGTATATTTTTGGACGATAGCTGTCATTTATAACTCTGCAGGTTTGTGAATTACAGTGCCCCTGAGCTCCTTTCTTCAACTCGCTTTCTTTTGAGCTGGCCGCAACACCGCAGGATGGCTTCAGGCCCTAATCTGGTTCCGGCAGGGCACGCTGAGCCTTTGGTTAATTCCTCTTCCTCGTGGGAAATGAGAGTTAAATTTGCCTGTCCAGACACCTCCAGCTAGTCTCTCATTGGTTCTCGCTATTCCTGTTCATCTTCCGCAGAAATTGCAAACTGGGCCAAACAGGAGGTTAAAGGGACTAACTCTCCAAGTCGGGAGGGTGTTAGTAAAGCGTCTGGAATGTTGCACCCGAGTACCAGGGTACGAAAACTGAGACATATTTGAACACGTCTCCCGATCACATGGTTGATCATACTCTAGGTTCCACATGCATGTTTTAGCTGAAGGAAGAATACCTTAAACCTGGGTAGTTGAAACCCGTGGAATGGGTACCATGCGATATGACTTCAAAGGGTCTTCATTTGCTCACTGAACCTCTCCAATCCTATCACTGCTGCGTTTATGCCCCTGTACACATGCTTGATTCACTTTCGGAGACATAGCAATCCATAGGTTTTAAGATACTTACTAGTCAGGTACATTCTTAGGCATTTAATATGCGGTGTTGAGTCCATTTCGTTGAGCAAGGAGTAGCTCTTGTCTATTCCATATTTGGCTTAAGGAACTTTATCTGTGCTCATTTCAATCTCTGGTTTTATGCAGCACCCCAACTCACCTTTCCCCTTAAGCAAGCATAAGTTGGTTTTCTAAATTTGAGACCCTGTTCTGTTCTGTAATTCAGTTCCTGTGTAGCCAAGTTTACATTCCGTGTATTACTGATATCTTATGATGTTTCTTTTTCTGTGTGACTTATTTCAGTTAGAATCATCATACCTGAATCCACTCATTGTGCTGCTAAGGGCCTGATGACATAGATTTCATTGCTGAGTGATATTGCTTTGTAAGTAAATACCACAACTTCTTTATCCATTTTTCACTTTCTGCGATGTTGAACTTGTACGGTAAACGAGGTTCTTGTAAACAGAGGCGTCCCAAACTTTGGGGTGGCTGTGTCTTTTTGATTTTAATTTCCCTAAGCTATAGGACCATAAGTGGAAGTGCCCTAGGCTCTGTTGCTTTGTTTTTTAGATGTTTCAGGAAACACCATACAGTTCTCCCGTGTGTCTGTTGGCAATTTACATCCCGCCCATCAGCATAACAAGGCTCCCAGTTCTCCATGGCCTGTCCTGCCTTTCTGGATTTTACACTTTTTTCAGATGGCCCTTTTGACCGGGGGGAAGTGAGACTTCATTGTAGTGCAGATTTCCTTTGCAAGCTTGCTTGGTTGGCCAAAAAGGGCGTATGCGTTTTTTCCTGAATATATTCAGGAAAAAACGCATACGCCCTTTTTGGCCAAGTGCATCATTGTGGACGTTCTGCCTCTTTTCCTATGCTTTCAATGCAATTCCAGTCTGCCTCCTGAAATCGGTTTCCTGCAATTCTGCCCCGCTTTCAAGTCCTCTTGGCAGCCTTACTTCAGTATATTTTTGGACGATAGCTGTCATTTATAACTGCAGGTTTGTGAATTACAGTGCCCCTGAGCTCCTTTCTTCAACTCGCTTTCTTTTGAGCTGGCCGCAACACCGCAGGATGGCTTCAGGCCCTAATCTGGTTCCGGCATGGCACGCTGAGCCTTTGGTTAATTCCTCTTCCTCGTGGGAAATGAGAGTTAAATTTGCCCGTCCAGACACCTCCAGCTAGTCTCTCATTGGTTCTCGCTATTCCTGTTCATCTTCCGCAGAAATTGCAAACTGGGCCAAACAGGAGGTTAAAGGGACTGACTCTCCAAGTCGGGAGGGTGTTAGTAAAGCGTCTGGAATGTTGCACCCGAGTACCAGGGTACGAAAACTGAGACATATTTGAACACGTCTCCCGATCACATGGTTGATCATACTCTAGGTTCCACATGCATGTTTTAGCTGAAGGAAGAATACCTTAAACCTGGGTAGTTGAAACCCGTGGAATGGGTACCATGCGATATGACTTCAAAGGGTCTTCATTTGCTCACCGAACCTCTCCAATCCTATCACTGCTGCGTTTATGCCCCTGTACACATGCTTGATTCTCTTTCGGAGACATAGCAATCCATAGGTTTTAAGATACTTACTAGTCAGGTACATTCTTAGGCATTTAATATGCGGTGTTGAGTCCATTTCGTTGAGCAAGGAGTAGCTCTTGTCTATTCCATATTTGGCTTAAGGAACTTTATCTGTGTTCATTTCAATCTCTGGTTTTATGCAGCACCCCAACTCACCTTTCCCCTTAAGCAAGCATAAGTTGGTTTTCTAAATTTGAGACCCTGTTCTGTTCTGTAATTCAGTTCCTGTGTAGCCAAGTTTACATTCCGTGTATTACTGATATCTTATGATGTTTCTTTTTCTGTGTGACTTATTTCAGTTAGAATCATCATACCTGAATCCACTCATTGTGCTGCTAAGGGCCTGATGACATAGATTTCATTGCTGAGTGATATTGCTTTGTAAGTAAATACCACAACTTCTTTATCCATTTTTCACTTTCTGCGATGTTGAACTTGTACTGTAAACGAGGTTCTTGTAAACAGAGGCATCCCAAACTTTGGGGTGGCTGTGTCTTTTTGATTTTAATTTCCCTAAGCTATAGGACCATAAGTGGAAGTGCCCTAGGCTCTGTTGCTTTGTTTTTTAGATGTTTCAGGAAACACCATACACTTCTCCCGAGTGTCTGTTGGCAATTTACATCCCGCCCATCAGCATAACAAGGCTCCCAGTTCTCCATGGCCTGTCCTGTCTTTCTGGATTTTACACTTTTTTCAGATGGCCCTTTTGACCGGGGGGAAGTGAGACTTCATTGTAGTGCAGATTTCCTTTGCAAGCTTGCTTGGTTGGCCAAAAAGGGCGTATGCGTTTTTTCCTGAATATATTCAGGAAAAAACGCATACGCCCTTTTTGGCCAAGTGCATCATTGTGGACGTTCTGCCTCTTTTCCTATGCTTTCAATGCAATTCCAGTCTACCTCCTGAAATCGGTTTCCTGCAATTCTGCCCCGCTTTCAAGTCCTCTTGGCAGCCTTACTTCATTATATTTTTGGACGATAGCTGTCATTTATAACTCTGCAGGTTTGTGAATTACAGTGCCCCTGAGCTCCTTTCTTCAACTCGCTTTCTTTTGAGCTGGCCGCAACACCGCAGGATGGCTTCAGGCCCTAATCTGGTTCTGGCACGGCACGCTGAGCCTTTGGTTAATTCCTCTTCCTGGTGGGAAATGAGAGTTAAATTTGCCCGTCCAGACACCTCCAGCTAGTCTCTCATTGGTTCTCGCTATTCCTGTTCATCTTCCGCAGAAATTGCAAACTGGGCCAAACAGGAGGTTAAAGGGACTGACTCTCCAAGTCGGGAGGGTGTTAGTAAAGCATCTGGAATGTTGCACCCGAGTACCAGGGTACGAAAACTGAGACATATTTGAACACGTCTCCCGATCACATGGTTGATCATACTCTAGGTTCCACATGCATGTTTTAGCTGAAGGAAGAATACCTTAAACCTGGGTAGTTGAAACCCGTGGAATGGGTACCATGCGATATGACTTCAAAGGGTCTTCATTTGCTCACCGAACCTCTCCAATCCTATCACTGCTGCGTTTATGCCCCTGTACACATGCTTGATTCTCTTTCGGAGACATAGCAATCCATAGGTTTTAAGATACTTACTAGTCAGGTACATTCTTAGGCATTTAATATGCGGTGTTGAGTCCATTTCGTTGAGCAAGGAGTAGCTCTTGTCTATTCCATATTTGGCTTAAGGAACTTTATCTGTGTTCATTTCAATCTCTGGTTTTATGCAGCACCCCAACTCACCTTTACCCTTAAGCAAGCATAAGTTGGTTTTCTAAATTTGAGACCCTGTTCTGTTCTGTAATTCAGTTCCTGTGTAGCCAAGTTTACATTCCGTGTATTACTGATATCTTATGATGTTTCTTTTTCTGTGTGACTTATTTCAGTTAGAATCATCATACCTGAATCCACTCATTGTGCTGCTAAGGGCCTGATGACATAGATTTCATTGCTGAGTGATATTGCTTTGTAAGTAAATACCACAACTTCTTTATCCATTTTTCACTTTCTGCGATGTTGAACTTGTACTGTAAACGAGGTTCTTGTAAACAGAGGCATCCCAAACTTTGGGGTGGCTGTGTCTTTTTGATTTTAATTTCCCTAAGCTATAGGACCATAAGTGGAAGTGCCCTAGGCTCTGTTGCTTTGTTTTTTAGATGTTTCAGGAAACACCATACACTTCTCCCGAGTGTCTGTTGGCAATTTACATCCCGCCCATCAGCATAACAAGGCTCCCAGTTCTCCATGGCCTGTCCTGCCTTTCTGGATTTTACACTTTTTTCAGATGGCCCTTTTGACCGGGGGGAAGTGAGACTTCATTGTAGTGCAGATTTCCTTTGCAAGCTTGCTTGGTTGGCCAAAAAGGGCGTATGCGTTTTTTCCTGAATATATTCAGGAAAAAACGCATACGCCCTTTTTGGCCAAGTGCATCATTGTGGACGTTCTGCCTCTTTTCCTATGCTTTCAATGCAATTCCAGTCTACCTCCTGAAATCGGTTTCCTGCAATTCTGCCCCGCTTTCAAGTCCTCTTGGCAGCCTTACTTCAGTATATTTTTGGACGATAGCTGTCATTTATAACTCTGCAGGTTTGTGAATTACAGTGCCCCTGAGCTCCTTTCTTCAACTCGCTTTCTTGTGAGCTGGCCGCAACACCGCAGGATGGCTTCAGGCCCTAATCTGGTTCCGGCACGGCACGCTGAGCCTTTGGTTAATTCCTCTTCCTGGTGGGAAATGAGAGTTAAATTTGCCCGTCCAGACACCTCCAGCTAGTCTCTCATTGGTTCTCGCTATTCCTGTTCATCTTCCGCAGAAATTGCAAACTGGGCCAAACAGGAGGTTAAAGGGACTGA
Organism: Pseudorca crassidens; assembly: GCF_039906515.1. NCBI lineage: Eukaryota > Metazoa > Chordata > Mammalia > Artiodactyla > Delphinidae > Pseudorca > Pseudorca crassidens. The sequence continues at coordinate 30,634 of NW_027136222.1, read as the reverse complement.
CTCTCCAAGTCGGGAGGGTGTTAGTAAAGCGTCTGGAATGTTGCACCCGAGTACCAGGGTACGAAAACTGAGACATATTTGAACACGTCTCCCGATCACATGGTTGATCATACTCTAGGTTCCACATGCATGTTTTAGCTGAAGGAAGAATACCTTAAACCTGGGTAGTTGAAACCCGTGGAATGGGTACCATGCAATATGACTTCAAAGGGTCTTCATTTGCTCACCGAACCTCTCCAATCCTATCACTGCTGCGTTTATGCCCCTGTACACATGCTTGATTCTCTTTCGGAGACATAGCAATCCATAGGTTTTAAGATACTTACTAGTCAGGTACATTCTTAGGCATTTAATATGCGGTGTTGAGTCCATTTCGTTGAGCAAGGAGTAGCTCTTGTCTATTCCATATTTGGCTTAAGGAACTTTATCTGTGCTCATTTCAATCTCTGGTTTTATGCAGCACCCCAACTCACCTTTACCCTTAAGCAAGCATAAGTTGGTTTTCTAAATTTGAGACCCTGTTCTGTTCTGTAATTCAGTTCCTGTGTAGCCAAGTTTACATTCCGTGTATTACTGATATCTTATGATGTTTCTTTTTCTGTGTGACTTATTTCAGTTAGAATCATCATACCTGAATCCACTCATTGTGCTGCTAAGGGCCTGATGACATAGATTTCATTGCTGAGTGATATTGCTTTGTAAGTAAATACCACAACTTCTTTATCCATTTTTCACTTTCTGCGATGTTGAACTTGTACGGTAAACGAGGTTCTTGTAAACAGAGGCGTCCCAAACTTTGGGGTGGCTGTGTCTTTTTGATTTTAATTTCCCTAAGCTATAGGACCATAAGTGGAAGTGCCCTAGGCTCTGTTGCTTTGTTTTTTAGATGTTTCAGGAAACACCATACACTTCTCCCGAGTGTCTGTTGGCAATTTACATCCCGCCCATCAGCATAACAAGGCTCCCAGTTCTCCATGGCCTGTCCTGCCTTTCTGGATTTTACACTTTTTTCAGATGGCCCTTTTGACCGGGGGGAAGTGAGACTTCATTGTAGTGCAGATTTCCTTTGCAAGCTTGCTTGGTTGGCCAAAAAGGGCGTATGCGTTTTTTCCTGAATATATTCAGGAAAAAACGCATACGCCCTTTTTGGCCAAGTGCATCATTGTGGACGTTCTGCCTCTTTTCCTATGCTTTCAATGCAATTCCAGTCTGCCTCCTGAAATCGGTTTCCTGCAATTCTGCCCCGCTTTCAAGTCCTCTTGGCAGCCTTACTTCAGTATATTTTTGGACGATAGCTGTCATTTATAACTGCAGGTTTGTGAATTACAGTGCCCCTGAGCTCCTTTCTTCAACTCGCTTTCTTTTGAGCTGGCCGCAACACCGCAGGATGGCTTCAGGCCCTAATCTGGTTCCGGCACGGCACGCTGAGCCTTTGGTTAATTCCTCTTCCTGGTGGGAAATGAGAGTTAAATTTGCCCGTCCAGACACCTCCAGCTAGTCTCTCATTGGTTCTCGCTATTCCTGTTCATCTTCCGCAGAAATTGCAAACTGGGCCAAACAGGAGGTTAAAGGGACTGACTCTCCAAGTCGGGAGGGTGTTAGTAAAGCGTCTGGAATGTTGCACCCGAGTACCAGGGTACGAAAACTGAGACATATTTGAACACGTCTCCCGATCACATGGTTGATCATACTCTAGGTTCCACATGCATGTTTTAGCTGAAGGAAGAATACCTTAAACCTGGGTAGTTGAAACCCGTGGAATGGGTACCATGCGATATGACTTCAAAGGGTCTTCATTTGCTCACCGAACCTCTCCAATCCTATCACTGCTGCGTTTATGCCCCTGTACACATGCTTGATTCTCTTTCGGAGACATAGCAATCCATAGGTTTTAAGATACTTACTAGTCAGGTACATTCTTAGGCATTTAATATGCGGTGTTGAGTCCATTTCGTTGAGCAAGGAGTAGCTCTTTTCTATTCCATATTTGGCTTAAGGAACTTTATCTGTGCTCATTTCAATCTCTGGTTTTATGCAGCACCCCAACTCACCTTTCCCCTTAAGCAAGCATAAGTTGGTTTTCTAAATTTGAGACCCTGTTCTGTTCTGTAATTCAGTTCCTGTGTAGCCAAGTTTACATTCCGTGTATTACTGATATCTTATGATGTTTCTCTTTCTGTGTGACTTATTTCAGTTAGAATCATCATACCTGAATCCACTCATTGTGCTGCTAAGGGCCTGATGACATAGATTTCATTGCTGAGTGATATTGCTTTGTAAGTAAATACCACAACTTCTTTATCCATTTTTCACTTTCTGCGATGTTGAACTTGTACGGTAAACGAGGTTCTTGTAAACAGAGGCGTCCCAAACTTTGGGGTGGCTGTGTCTTTTTGATTTTAATTTCCCTAAGCTATAGGACCATAAGTGGAAGTGCCCTAGGCTCTGTTGCTTTGCTTTTTAGATGTTTCAGGAAACACCATACACTTCTCCCGAGTGTCTGTTGGCAATTTACATCCCGCCCATCAGCATAACAAGGCTCCCAGTTCTCCATGGCCTGTCCTGCCTTTCTGGATTTTACACTTTTTTCAGATGGCCCTTTTGACCGGGGGGAAGTGAGACTTCATTGTAGTGCAGATTTCCTTTGCAAGCTTGCTTGGTTGGCCAAAAAGGGCGTATGCGTTTTTTCCTGAATATATTCAGGAAAAAACGCATACGCCCTTTTTGGCCAAGTGCATCATTGTGGACGTTCTGCCTCTTTTCCTATGCTTTCAATGCAATTCCAGTCTACCTCCTGAAATCGGTTTCCTGCAATTCTGCCCCGCTTTCAAGTCCTCTTGGCAGCCTTACTTCAGTATATTTTTGGACGATAGCTGTCATTTATAACTCTGCAGGTTTGTGAATTACAGTGCCCCTGAGCTCCTTTCTTCAACTCGCTTTCTTTTGAGCTGGCCGCAACACCGCAGGATGGCTTCAGGCCCTAATCTGGTTCCGGCACGGCACGCTGAGCCTTTGGTTAATTCCTCTTCCTGGTGGGAAATGAGAGTTAAATTTGCCCGTCCAGACACCTCCAGCTAGTCTCTCATTGGTTCTCGCTATTCCTGTTCATCTTCCGCAGAAATTGCAAACTGGGCCAAACAGGAGGTTAAAGGGACTGACTCTCCAAGTCGGGAGGGTGTTAGTAAAGCGTCTGGAATGTTGCACCCGAGTACCAGGGTACAAAAACTGAGACATATTTGAACACGTCTCCCGATCACATGGTTGATCATACTCTAGGTTCCACATGCATGTTTTACCTGAAGGAAGAATACCTTAAACCTGGGTAGTTGAAACCCGTGGAATGGGTACCATGCAATATGACTTCAAAGGGTCTTCATTTGCTCACCGAACCTCTCCAATCCTATCACTGCTGCGTTTATGCCCCTGTACACATGCTTGATTCTCTTTCGGAGACATAGCAATCCATAGGTTTTAAGATACTTACTAGTCAGGTACATTCTTAGGCATTTAATATGCGGTGTTGAGTCCATTTCGTTGAGCAAGGAGTAGCTCTTGTCTATTCCATATTTGGCTTAAGGAACTTTATCTGTGCTCATTTCAATCTCTGGTTTTATGCAGCACCCCAACTCACCTTTACCCTTAAGCAAGCATAAGTTGGTTTTCTAAATTTGAGACCCTGTTCTGTTCTGTAATTCAGTTCCTGTGTAGCCAAGTTTACATTCCGTGTATTACTGATATCTTATGATGTTTCTTTTTCTGTGTGACTTATTTCAGTTAGAATCATCATACCTGAATCCACTCATTGTGCTGCTAAGGGCCTGATGACATAGATTTCATTGCTGAGTGATATTGCTTTGTAAGTAAATACCACAACTTCTTTATCCATTTTTCACTTTCTGCGATGTTGAACTTGTACGGTAAACGAGGTTCTTGTAAACAGAGGCGTCCCAAACTTTGGGGTGGCTGTGTCTTTTTGATTTTAATTTCCCTAAGCTATAGGACCATAAGTGGAAGTGCCCTAGGCTCTGTTGCTTTGTTTTTTAGATGTTTCAGGAAACACCATACACTTCTCCCGAGTGTCTGTTGGCAATTTACATCCCGCCCATCAGCATAACAAGGCTCCCAGTTCTCCATGGCCTGTCCTGCCTTTCTGGATTTTACACTTTTTTCAGATGGCCCTTTTGACCGGGGGGAAGTGAGACTTCATTGTAGTGCAGATTTCCTTTGCAAGCTTGCTTGGTTGGCCAAAAAGGGCGTATGCGTTTTTTCCTGAATATATTCAGGAAAAAACGCATACGCCCTTTTTGGCCAAGTGCATCATTGTGGACGTTCTGCCTCTTTTCCTATGCTTTCAATGCAATTCCAGTCTACCTCCTGAAATCGGTTTCCTGCAATTCTGCCCCGCTTTCAAGTCCTCTTGGCAGCCTTACTTCAGTATATTTTTGGACGATAGCTGTCATTTATAACTCTGCAGGTTTGTGAATTACAGTGCCCCTGAGCTCCTTTCTTCAACTCGCTTTCTTTTGAGCTGGCCGCAACACCGCAGGATGGCTTCAGGCCCTAATCTGGTTCCGGCACGGCACGCTGAGCCTTTGGTTAATTCCTCTTCCTGGTGGGAAATGAGAGTTAAATTTGCCCGTCCAGACACCTCCAGCTAGTCTCTCATTGGTTCTCGCTATTCCTGTTCATCTTCCGCAGAAATTGCAAACTGGGCCAAACAGGAGGTTAAAGGGACTGACTCTCCAAGTCGGGAGGGTGTTAGTAAAGCGTCTGGAATGTTGCACCCGAGTACCAGGGTACAAAAACTGAGACATATTTGAACACGTCTCCCGATCACATGGTTGATCATACTCTAGGTTCCACATGCATGTTTTACCTGAAGGAAGAATACCTTAAACCTGGGTAGTTGAAACCCGTGGAATGGGTACCATGCAATATGACTTCAAAGGGTCTTCATTTGCTCACCGAACCTCTCCAATCCTATCACTGCTGCGTTTATGCCCCTGTACACATGCTTGATTCTCTTTCGGAGACATAGCAATCCATAGGTTTTAAGATACTTACTAGTCAGGTACATTCTTAGGCATTTAATATGCGGTGTTGAGTCCATTTCGTTGAGCAAGGAGTAGCTCTTGTCTATTCCATATTTGGCTTAAGGAACTTTATCTGTGCTCATTTCAATCTCTGGTTTTATGCAGCACCCCAACTCACCTTTACCCTTAAGCAAGCATAAGTTGGTTTTCTAAATTTGAGACCCTGTTCTGTTCTGTAATTCAGTTCCTGTGTAGCCAAGTTTACATTCCGTGTATTACTGATATCTTATGATGTTTCTTTTTCTGTGTGACTTATTTCAGTTAGAATCATCATACCTGAATCCACTCATTGTGCTGCTAAGGGCCTGATGACATAGATTTCATTGCTGAGTGATATTGCTTTGTAAGTAAATACCACAACTTCTTTATCCATTTTTCACTTTCTGCGATGTTGAACTTGTACGGTAAACGAGGTTCTTGTAAACAGAGGCGTCCCAAACTTTGGGGTGGCTGTGTCTTTTTGATTTTAATTTCCCTAAGCTATAGGACCATAAGTGGAAGTGCCCTAGGCTCTGTTGCTTTGTTTTTTAGATGTTTCAGGAAACACCATACACTTCTCCCGAGTGTCTGTTGGCAATTTACATCCCGCCCATCAGCATAACAAGGCTCCCAGTTCTCCATGGCCTGTCCTGCCTTTCTGGATTTTACACTTTTTTCAGATGGCCCTTTTGACCGGGGGGAAGTGAGACTTCATTGTAGTGCAGATTTCCTTTGCAAGCTTGCTTGGTTGGCCAAAAAGGGCGTATGCGTTTTTTCCTGAATATATTCAGGAAAAAACGCATACGCCCTTTTTGGCCAAGTGCATCATTGTGGACGTTCTGCCTCTTTTCCTATGCTTTCAATGCAATTCCAGTCTACCTCCTGAAATCGGTTTCCTGCAATTCTGCCCCGCTTTCAAGTCCTCTTGGCAGCCTTACTTCATTATATTTTTGGACGATAGCTGTCATTTATAACTCTGCAGGTTTGTGAATTACAGTGCCCCTGAGCTCCTTTCTTCAACTCGCTTTCTTTTGAGCTGGCCGCAACACCGCAGGATGGCTTCAGGCCCTAATCTGGTTCCGGCACGGCACGCTGAGCCTTTGGTTAATTCCTCTTCCTGGTGGGAAATGAGAGTTAAATTTGCCCGTCCAGACACCTCCAGCTAGTCTCTCATTGGTTCTCGCTATTCCTGTTCATCTTCCGCAGAAATTGCAAACTGGGCCAAACAGGAGGTTAAAGGGACTGACTCTCCAAGTCGGGAGGGTGTTAGTAAAGCGTCTGGAATGTTGCACCCGAGTACCAGGGTACGAAAACTGAGACATGTTTGAACACGTCTCCCGATCACATGGTTGATCATACTCTAGGTTCCACATGCATGTTTTAGCTGAAGGAAGAATACCTTAAACCTGGGTAGTTGAAACCCGTGGAATGGGTACCATGCGATATGACTTCAAAGGGTCTTCATTTGCTCACCGAACCTCTCCAATCCTATCACTGCTGCGTTTATGCCCCTGTACACACGCTTGATTCACTTTCGGAGACATAGCAATCCATAGGTTTTAAGACACTTACTAGTCAGGTACATTCTTAGGCGTTTAATATGCGGTGTTGAGTCCATTTCGTTGAGCAAGGAGTAGCTCTTGTCTATTCCATATTTGGCTTAAGGAACTTTATCTGTGCTCATTTCAATCTCTGGTTTTATGCAGCACCCCAACTCACCTTTCCCCTTAAGCAAGCATAAGTTGGTTTTCTAAATTTGAGACCCTGTTCTGTTCTGTAATTCAGTTCCTGTGTAGCCAAGTTTACATTCCGTGTATTACTGATATTTTATGATGTTTCTTTTTCTGTGTGACTTATTTCAGTTAGAATCATCATACCTGAATCCACTCATTGTGCTGCTAAGGGCCTGATGACATAGATTTCATTGCTGAGTGATATTGCTTTGTAAGTAAATACCACAACTTCTTTATCCATTTTTCACTTTCTGCGATGTTGAACTTGTACGGTAAACGAGGTTCTTGTAAACAGAGGCGTCCCAAACTTTGGGGTGGCTGTGTCTTTTTGATTTTAATTTCCCTAAGCTATAGGACCATAAGTGGAAGTGCCCTAGGCTCTGTTGCTTTGTTTTTTAGATGTTTCAGGAAACACCATACACTTCTCCCGAGTGTCTGTTGGCAATTTACATCCCGCCCATCAGCATAACAAGGCTCCCAGTTCTCCATGGCCTGTCCTGCCTTTCTGGATTTTACACTTTTTTCAGATGGCCCTTTTGACCGGGGGGAAGTGAGACTTCATTGTAGTGCAGATTTCCTTTGCAATCTTGCTTGGTTGGTCAAAAAGGGCGTATGCGTTTTTTCCTGAATATATTCAGGAAAAAACGCATACGCCCTTTTTGGCCAAGTGCATCATTGTGGACGTTCTGCCTCTTTTCCTATGCTTTCAATGCAATTCCAGTCTACCTCCTGAAATCAGTTTCCTGCAATTCTGCCCCGCTTTCAAGTCCTCTTGGCAACCTTACTTCAGTATATTTTTGGACGATAGCTGTCATTTATAACTCTGCAGGTTTGTGAATTACAGTGCCCCTGAGCTCCTTTCTTCAACTCGCTTTCTTTTGAGCTGGCCGCAACACCGCAGGATGGCTTCAGGCCCTAATCTGGTTCCGGCACGGCACGCTGAGCCTTTGGTTAATTCCTCTTCCTGGTGGGAAATGAGAGTTAAATTTGCCCGTCCAGACACCTCCAGCTAGTCTCTCATTGGTTCTCGCTATTCCTGTTCATCTTCCGCAGAAATTGCAAACTGGGCCAAACAGGAGGTTAAAGGGACTGACTCTCCAAGTCGGGAGGGTGTTAGTAAAGCGTCTGGAATGTTGCACCCGAGTTCCAGGGTACGAAAACTGAGACATATTTGACAGGTCTCCCGATCACATGGTTGATCATACTCTAGGTTCCACATGCATGTTTTAGCTGAAGGAAGAATACCTTAAACCTGGGTAGTTGAAACCCGTGGAATGGGTACCATGCAATATGACTTCAAAGGGTCTTCATTTGCTCACCGAACCTCTCCAATCCTATCACTGCTGCGTTTATGCCCCTGTACACATGCTTGATTCTCTTTCGGAGACATAGCAATCCATAGGTTTTAAGATACTTACTAGTCAGGTACATTCTTAGGCATTTAATATGCGGTGTTGAGTCCATTTCGTTGAGCAAGGAGTAGCTCTTGTCTATTCCATATTTGGCTTAAGGAACTTTATCTGTGCTCATTTCAATCTCTGGTTTTATGCAGCACCCCAACTCACCTTTACCCTTAAGCAAGCATAAGTTGGTTTTCTAAATTTGAGACCCTGTTCTGTTCTGTAATTCAGTTCCTGTGTAGCCAAGTTTACATTCCGTGTATTACTGATATCTTATGATGTTTCTTTTTCTGTGTGACTTATTTCAGTTAGAATCATCATACCTGAATCCACTCATTGTGCTGCTAAGGGCCTGATGACATAGATTTCATTGCTGAGTGATATTGCTTTGTAAGTAAATACCACAACTTCTTTATCCATTTTTCACTTTCTGCGATGTTGAACTTGTACTGTAAACGAGGTTCTTGTAAACAGAGGCGTCCCAAACTTTGGGGTGGCTGTGTCTTTTTGATTTTAATTTCCCTAAGCTATAGGACCATAAGTGGAAGTGCCCTAGGCTCTGTTGCTTTGTTTTTTAGATGTTTCAGGAAACACCATACACTTCTCCCGAGTGTCTGTTGGCAATTTACATCCCGCCCATCAGCATAACAAGGCTCCCAGTTCTCCATGGCCTGTCCTGCCTTTCTGGATTTTACACTTTTTTCAGATGGCCCTTTTGACCGGGGGGAAGTGAGACTTCATTGTAGTGCAGATTTCCTTTGCAAGCTTGCTTGGTTGGCCAAAAAGGGCGTATGCGTTTTTTCCTGAATATATTCAGGAAAAAACGCATACGCCCTTTTTGGCCAAGTGCATCATTGTGGACGTTCTGCCTCTTTTCCTATGCTTTCAATGCAATTCCAGTCTACCTCCTGAAATCGGTTTCCTGCAATTCTGCCCCGCTTTCAAGTCCTCTTGGCAGCCTTACTTCAGTATATTTTTGGATGATAGCTGTCATTTATAACTCTGCAGGTTTGTGAATTACAGTGCCCCTGAGCTCCTTTCTTCAACTCGCTTTGTTTTGAGCTGGCCGCAACACCGCAGGATGGCTTCAGGCCCTAATCTGGTTCCGGCACGGCACGCTGAGCCTTTGGTTAATTCCTCTTCCTGGTGGGAAATGAGAGTTAAATTTGCCCGTCCAGACACCTCCAGCTAGTCTCTCATTGGTTCTCGCTATTCCTGTTCATCTTCCGCAGAAATTGCAAACTGGGCCAAACAGGAGCTTAAAGGTGCTGACTCTCCAAGTGCGGAGAGTGTTAGTAAAGCGTCTGGAATGTTGCACCCGAGTACCAGGGGAGGAAAACTGAGACATATTTGAACACGTCTCCCGATCACATGGTTGATCATACTCTAGGTTCCACATGCATGTTTTAGCTGAAGGAAGAATACCTTAAACCTGGGTAGTTGAAACCCGTGGAATGGGTACCATGCAATATGACTTCAAAGGGTCTTCATTTGCTCACCGAACCTCTCCAATCCTATCACTGCTGCGTTTATGCCCCTGTACACATGCTTGATTCTCTTTCGGAGACATAGCAATCCATAGGTTTTAAGATACTTACTAGTCAGGTACATTCTTAGGCGTTTAATATGCGGTGTTGAGTCCATTTCGTTGAGCAAGGAGTAGCTCTTGTCTATTCCATATTTGGCTTAAGGAACTTTATCTGTGCTCATTTCAATCTCTGGTTTTATGCAGCACCCCAACTCACCTTTACCCTTAAGCAAGCATAAGTTGGTTTTCTAAATTTGAGACCCTGTTCTGTTCTGTAATTCAGTTCCTGTGTAGCCAAGTTTACATTCTGTGTATTACTGATATCTTATGATGTTTCTTTTTCTGTGTGACTTATTTCAGTTAGAATCATCATACCTGAATCCACTCATTGTGCTGCTAAGGGCCTGATGACATAGATTTCATTGCTGAGTGATATTGCTTTGTAAGTAAATACCACAACTTCTTTATCCATTTTTCACTTTCTGCGATGTTGAACTTGTACTGTAAACGAGGTTCTTGTAAACAGAGGCGTCCCAAACTTTGGGGTGGCTGTGTCTTTTTGATTTTAATTTCCCTAAGCTATAGGACCATAAGTGGAAGTGCCCTAGGCTCTGTTGCTTTGTTTTTTAGATGTTTCAGGAAACACCATACACTTCTCCCGAGTGTCTGTTGGCAATTTACATCCTGCCCATCAGCATAACAAGGCTCCCAGTTCTCCATGGCCTGTCCTGCCTTTCTGGAGTTTACACTTTTTTCAGATGGCCCTTTTGACCGGGGGGAAGTGAGACTTCATTGTAGTGCAGATTTCCTTTGCAAGCTTGCTTGGTTGGCCAAAAAGGGCGTATGCGTTTTTTCCTGAATATATTCAGGAAAAAACGCATACGCCCTTTTTGGCCAAGTGCATCATTGTGGACGTTCTGCCTCTTTTCCTATGCTTTCAATGCAATTCCAGTCTACCTCCTGAAATCGGTTTCCTGCAATTCTGCCCCGCTTTCAAGTCCTCTTGGCAGCCTTACTTCAGTATATTTTTGGACGATAGCTGTCATTTATAACTCTGCAGGTTTGTGAATTACAGTGCCCCTGAGCTCCTTTCTTCAACTCGCTTTCTTTTGAGCTGGCCGCAACACCGCAGGATGGCTTCAGGCCCTAATCTGGTTCCGGCACGGCACGCTGAGCCTTTGGTTAATTCCTCTTCCTGGTGGGAAATGAGAGTTAAATTTGCCCGTCCAGACACCTCCAGCTAGTCTCTCATTGGTTCTCGCTATTCCTGTTCATCTTCCGCAGAAATTGCAAACTGGGCCAAACAGGAGGTTAAAGGGACTGACTCTCCAAGTCGGGAGGGTGTTAGTAAAGCGTCTGGAATGTTTCACCCGAGTTCCAGGGTACGAAAACTGAGACATATTTGAACACATTTCCCGATCACATGGTTGATCATACTCTAGGTTCCACATGCATGTTTTAGCTGAAGGAAGAATACCTTAAACCTGGGTAGTTGAAACCCGTGGAATGGGTACCATGCAATATGACTTCAAAGGGTCTTCATTTGCTCACCGAACCTCTCCAATCCTATCACTGCTGCGTTTATGCCCCTGTACACACGCTTGATTCTCTTTTGGAGACATAGCAATCCATAGGTTTTAAGATACTTACTAGTCAGGTACATTCTTAGGCGTTTAATATGCGGTGTTGAGTCCATTTCGTTGAGCAAGGAGTAGCTCTTGTCTATTCCATATTTGGCTTAAGGAACTTTATCTGTGCTCATTTCAATCTCTGGTTTTATGCAGCACCCCAACTCACCTTTCCCCTTAAGCAAGCATAAGTTGGTTTTCTAAATTTGAGACCCTGTTCTGTTCTGTAATTCAGTTCCTGTGTAGCCAAGTTTACATTCCGTGTATTACTGATATCTTATGATGTTTCTTTTTCTGTGTGACTTATTTCAGTTAGAATCATCATACCTGAATCCACTCATTGTGCTGCTAAGGGCCTGATGACATAGATTTCATTGCTGAGTGATATTGATTTGTAAGTAAATACCACAACTTCTTCATCCATTTTTCACTTTCTGCAATGTTGAACTTGTACTGTAAACGAGATTCTTGTAAACAGAGACGTCCCAAACTTTGGGGTGGCTGTGTCTTTTTGATTTTAATTTCCCTAAGCTATAGGACCATAAGTGGAAGTGCCCTAGGCTCTGTTGCTTTGTTTTTTAGATGTTTCAGGAAACACCATACACTTCTCCCGAGTGTCTGTTGGCAATTTATATCCCGCCCAACAGCATAACAAGGCTCCCAGTTCTCCATGGCCTGTCCTGCCTTTCTGGATTTTACACTTTTTTCAGATGGCCCTTTTGACCGGGGGGAAGTGAGACTTCATTGTAGTGCAGATTTCCTTTGCAAGCTTGCTTGGTTGGCCAAAACGGGCGTATGCGTTTCTTCCTGAATATATTCAGGAAAAAACGCATACGCCCTTTATGGCCAAGTGCATCATTGTGGACGTTCTGCCTCTTTTCCTATGCTTTCAATGCAATTCCAGTCTACCTCCTGAAATCGGTTTCCTGCAATTCTGCCCCGCTTTCAAGTCCTCTTGGCAGCCTTACTTCAGTATATTTTTGGACGATAGCTGTCATTTATAAGTCTGCAGGTTTGTGAATTACAGTGCCCCTGAGCTCCTTTCTTCAACTCGCTTTCTTTTGAGCTGGCCGCAACACCGCAGGATGGCTTCAGGCCCTAATCTGGTTCCGGCACGGCACGCTGAGCCTTTGGTTAATTCCTCTTCCTGGTGGGAAATGAGAGTTAAACTTGCCCGTCCAGACACCTCCAGCTAGTCTCTCATTGGTTCTCGCTATTCCTGTTCATCTTCCGCAGAAATTGCAAACTGGGCCAAACAGGAGGTTAAAGGGACTGACTCTCCAAGTCGGGAGGGTGTTAGTAAAGCGTCTGGAATGTTGCACCCGAGTACCAGGGTACGAAAACTGAGACATATTTGAACACGTCTCCCGATCACATGGTTGATCATACTCTAGGTTCCACATGCATGTTTTACCGGAAGGAAGAATACCTTAAACCTGGGTAGTTGAAACCCGTGGAATGGGTACCATGCAATATGACTTCAAAGGGTCTTCATTTGCTCACCGAACCTCTCCAATCCTATCACTGCTGCGTTTATGCCCCTGTACACATGCTTGATTCTCTTTCGGAGACATAGCAATCCATAGGTTTTAAGATACTTACTAGTCAGGTACATTCTTAGGCGTTTAATATGCGGTGTTGAGTCCATTTCGTTGAGCAAGGAGTAGCTCTTGTCTATTCCATATTTGGCTTAAGGAACTTTATCTGTGCTCATTTGAATCTCTGGTTTTATGCAGCACCCCAACTCACCTTTACCCTTAAGCAAGCATAAGTTGGTTTTCTAAATTTGAGACCCTGTTCTGTTCTCTAATACAGTTCCTGTGTAGCCAAGTTTACATTCCGTGTATTACTGATATCTTATGATGTTTCTTTTTCTGTGTGACTTATTTCAGTTAGAATCATCATACCTGAATCCACTCATTGTGCTGCTAAGGGCCTGATGACATAGATTTCATTGCTGAGTGATATTGCTTTGTAAGTAAATACCACAACTTCTTTATCCATTTTTCACTTTCTGCGATGTTGAACTTGTACTGTAAACGAGGTTCTTGTAAACAGAGGCGTCCCAATGTTTGGGGTGGCTGTGTCTTTTTGATTTTAATTTCCCTAAGCTATAGGACCATAAGTGGAAGTGCCCTAGGCTCTGTTGCTTTGTTTTTTAGATGTTTCAGGAAACACCATACACTTCTCCCGAGTGTCTGTTGGCAATTTACATCCCGCCCATCAGCATAACAAGGCTCCCAGTTCTCCATGGCCTGTCCTGCCTTTCTGGAGTTTACACTTTTTTCAGATGGCCCTTTTGACCGGGGGGAAGTGAGACTTCATTGTAGTGCAGATTTCCTTTGCAAGCTTGCTTGTTTGGCCAAAAAGGGCGTATGCGTTTTTTCCTGAATATATTCAGGAAAAAACGCATACGCCCTTTTTGGCCAAGTGCATCATTGTGGACGTTCTGCCTCTTTTCCTATGCTTTCAATGCAATTCCAGTCTACCTCCTGAAATCGGTTTCCTGCAATTCTGCCCCGCTTTCAAGTCCTCTTGGCAGCCTTACTTCAGTATATTTTTGGACGATAGCTGTCATTTATAACTCTGCAGGTTTGTGAATTACAGTGCCCCTGAGCTCCTTTCTTCAACTCGCTTTCTTTTGAGCTGGCCGCAACACCGCAGGATGGCTTCAGGCCCTAATCTGGTTCCGGCACGGCACGCTGAGCCTTTGGTTAATTCCTCTTCCTGGTGGGAAATGAGAGTTAAATTTGCCCGTCCAGACACCTCCAGCTAGTCTCTCATTGGTTCTCGCTATTCCTGTTCATCTTCCGCAGAAATTGCAAACTGGGCCAAACAGGAGGTTAAAGGGACTGACTCTCCAAGTCGGGAGGGTGTTAGTAAGGCGTCTGGAATGTTGCACCCGAGTACCAGGGTACGAAAACTGAGACATATTTGAACACGTCTCCCGATCACATGGTTGATCATACTCTAGGTTCCACATGCATGTTTTAGCTGAAGGAAGAATACCTTAAACCTGGGTAGTTGAAACCCGTGGAATGGGTACCATGCAATATGACTTCAAAGGGTCTTCATTTGCTCACCGAACCTCTCCAATCCTATCACTGCTGCGTTTATGCCCCTGTACACATGCTTGATTCTCTTTCGGAGACATAGCAATCCATAGGTTTTAAGATACTTACTAGTCAGGTACATTCTTAGGCATTTAATATGCGGTGTTGAGTCCATTTCGTTGAGCAAGGAGTAGCTCTTGTCTATTCCATATTTGGCTTAAGGAACTTTATCTGTGCTCATTTCAATCTCTGGTTTTATGCAGCACCCCAACTCACCTTTCCCCTTAAGCAAGCATAAGTTGGTTTTCTAAATTTGAGACCCTGTTCTGTTCTGTAATTCAGTTCCTGTGTAGCCAAGTTTACATTCCGTGTATTACTGATATCTTATGATGTTTCTTTTTCTGTGTGACTTATTTCAGTTAGAATCATCATACCTGAATCCACTCATTGTGCTGCTAAGGGCCTGATGACATAGATTTCATTGCTGAGTGATATTGCTTTGTAAGTAAATACCACAACTTCTTTATCCATTTTTCACTTTCTGCGATGTTGAACTTGTACTGTAAACGAGGTTCTTGTAAACAGAGGCGTCCCAAACTTTGGGGTGGCTGTGTCTTTTTGATTTTAATTTCCCTAAGCTATAGGACCATAAGTGGAAGTGCCCTAGGCTCTGTTGCTTTGTTTTTTAGATGTTTCAGGAAACACCATACACTTCTCCCGAGTGTCTGTTGGCAATTTATATCCCGCCCAACAGCATAACAAGGCTCCCAGTTCTCCATGGCCTGTCCTGCCTTTCTGGATTTTACACTTTTTTCAGATGGCCCTTTTGACCGGGGGGAAGTGAGACTTCATTGTAGTGCAGATTTCCTTTGCAAGCTTGCTTGGTTGGCCAAAACGGGCGTATGCGTTTCTTCCTGAATATATTCAGGAAAAAACGCATACGCCCTTTATGGCCAAGTGCATCATTGTGGACGTTCTGCCTCTTTTCCTATGCTTTCAATGCAATTCCAGTCTACCTCCTGAAATCGGTTTCCTGCAATTCTGCCCCGCTTTCAAGTCCTCTTGGCAGCCTTACTTCAGTATATTTTTGGACGATAGCTGTCATTTATAAGTCTGCAGGTTTGTGAATTACAGTGCCCCTGAGCTCCTTTCTTCAACTCGCTTTCTTTTGAGCTGGCCGCAACACCGCAGGATGGCTTCAGGCCCTAATCTGGTTCCGGCACGGCACGCTGAGCCTTTGGTTAATTCCTCTTCCTGGTGGGAAATGAGAGTTAAACTTGCCCGTCCAGACACCTCCAGCTAGTCTCTCATTGGTTCTCGCTATTCCTGTTCATCTTCCGCAGAAATTGCAAACTGGGCAAAACAGGAGGTTAAAGGGACTGACTCTCCAAGTCGGGAGGGTGTTAGTAAAGCATCTGGAATGTTGCACCCGAGTACCAGGGTACGAAAACTGAGACATATTTGAACACGTCTCCCGATCACATGGTTGATCATACTCTAGGTTCCACATGCATGTTTTACCGGAAGGAAGAATACCTTAAACCTGGGTAGTTGAAACCCGTGGAATGGGTACCATGCAATATGACTTCAAAGGGTCTTCATTTGCTCACCGAACCTCTCCAATCCTATCACTGCTGCGTTTATGCCCCTGTACACATGCTTGATTCTCTTTCGGAGACATAGCAATCCATAGGTTTTAAGATACTTACTAGTCAGGTACATTCTTAGGCGTTTAATATGCGGTGTTGAGTCCATTTCGTTGAGCAAGGAGTAGCTCTTGTCTATTCCATATTTGGCTTAAGGAACTTTATCTGTGCTCATTTGAATCTCTGGTTTTATGCAGCACCCCAACTCACCTTTACCCTTAAGCAAGCATAAGTTGGTTTTCTAAATTTGAGACCCTGTTCTGTTCTCTAATACAGTTCCTGTGTAGCCAAGTTTACATTCCGTGTATTACTGATATCTTATGATGTTTCTTTTTCTGTGTGACTTATTTCAGTTAGAATCATCATACCTGAATCCACTCATTGTGCTGCTAAGGGCCTGATGACATAGATTTCATTGCTGAGTGATATTGCTTTGTAAGTAAATACCACAACTTCTTTATCCATTTTTCACTTTCTGCGATGTTGAACTTGTACTGTAAACGAGGTTCTTGTAAACAGAGGCGTCCCAATGTTTGGGGTGGCTGTGTCTTTTTGATTTTAATTTCCCTAAGCTATAGGACCATAAGTGGAAGTGCCCTAGGCTCTGTTGCTTTGTTTTTTAGATGTTTCAGGAAACACCATACACTTCTCCCGAGTGTCTGTTGGCAATTTACATCCCGCCCATCAGCATAACAAGGCTCCCAGTTCTCCATGGCCTGTCCTGCCTTTCTGGAGTTTACACTTTTTTCAGATGGCCCTTTTGACCGGGGGGAAGTGAGACTTCATTGTAGTGCAGATTTCCTTTGCAAGCTTGCTTGGTTGGCCAAAAAGGGCGTATGCGTTTTTTCCTGAATATATTCAGGAAAAAACGCATACGCCCTTTTTGGCCAAGTGCATCATTGTGGACGTTCTGCCTCTTTTCCTATGCTTTCAATGCAATTCCAGTCTACCTCCTGAAATCGGTTTCCTGCAATTCTGCCCCGCTTTCAAGTCCTCTTGGCAGCCTTACTTCAGTATATTTTTGGACGATAGCTGTCATTTATAACTCTGCAGGTTTGTGAATTACAGTGCCCCTGAGCTCCTTTCTTCAACTCGCTTTCTTTTGAGCTGGCCGCAACACCGCAGGATGGCTTCAGGCCCTAATCTGGTTCCGGCACGGCACGCTGAGCCTTTGGTTAATTCCTCTTCCTGGTGGGAAATGAGAGTTAAATTTGCCCGTCCAGACACCTCCAGCTAGTCTCTCATTGGTTCTCGCTATTCCTGTTCATCTTCCGCAGAAATTGCAAACTGGGCCAAACAGGAGGTTAAAGGGACTGACTCTCCAAGTCGGGAGGGTGTTAGTAAGGCGTCTGGAATGTTGCACCCGAGTACCAGGGTACGAAAACTGAGACATATTTGAACACGTCTCCCGATCACATGGTTGATCATACTCTAGGTTCCACATGCATGTTTTAGCTGAAGGAAGAATACCTTAAACCTGGGTAGTTGAAACCCGTGGAATGGGTACCATGCAATATGACTTCAAAGGGTCTTCATTTGCTCACCGAACCTCTCCAATCCTATCACTGCTGCGTTTATGCCCCTGTACACATGCTTGATTCTCTTTCGGAGACATAGCAATCCATAGGTTTTAAGATACTTACTAGTCAGGTACATTCTTAGGCATTTAATATGCGGTGTTGAGTCCATTTCGTTGAGCAAGGAGTAGCTCTTGTCTATTCCATATTTGGCTTAAGGAACTTTATCTGTGCTCATTTCAATCTCTGGTTTTATGCAGCACCCCAACTCACCTTTACCCTTAAGCAAGCATAAGTTGGTTTTCTAAATTTGAGACCCTGTTCTGTTCTGTAATTCAGTTCCTGTGTAGCCAAGTTTACATTCCGTGTATTACTGATATCTTATGATGTTTCTTTTTCTGTGTGACTTATTTCAGTTAGAATCATCATACCTGAATCCACTCATTGTGCTGCTAAGGGCCTGATGACATAGATTTCATTGCTGAGTGATATTGCTTTGTAAGTAAATACCACAACTTCTTTATCCATTTTTCACTTTCTGTGATGTTGAACTTGTACTGTAAACGAGGTTCTTGTAAACAGAGGCGTCCCAAACTTTGGGGTGGCTGTGTCTTTTTGATTTTAATTTCCCTAAGCTATAGGACCATAAGTGGAAGTGCCCTAGGCTCTGTTGCTTTGTTTTTTAGATGTTTCAGGAAACACCATACACTTCTCCCGAGTGTCTGTTGGCAATTTACATCCCGCCCATCAGCATAACAAGGCTCCCAGTTCTCCATGGCCTGTCCTGCCTTTCTGGAGTTTACACTTTTTTCAGATGGCCCTTTTGACCGGGGGGAAGTGAGACTTCATTGTAGTGCAGATTTCCTTTGCAAGCTTGCTTGGTTGGCCAAAAAGGGCGTATGCGTTTTTTCCTGAATATATTCAGGAAAAAACGCATACGCCCTTTTTGGCCAAGTGCATCATTGTGGACGTTCTGCCTCTTTTCCTATGCTTTCAATGCAATTCCAGTCTACCTCCTGAAATCGGTTTCCTGCAATTCTGCCCCGCTTTCAAGTCCTCTTGGCAGCCTTACTTCAGTATATTTTTGGACGATAGCTGTCATTTATAACTCTGCAGGTTTGTGAATTACAGTGCCCCTGAGCTCCTTTCTTCAACTCGCTTTCTTTTGAGCTGGCCGCAACACCGCAGGATGGCTTCAGGCCCTAATCTGGTTCCGGCACGGCACGCTGAGCCTTTGGTTAATTCCTCTTCCTGGTGGGAAATGAGAGTTAAATTTGCCCGTCCAGACACCTCCAGCTAGTCTCTCATTGGTTCTCGCTATTCCTGTTCATCTTCCGCAGAAATTGCAAACTGGGCCAAACAGGAGGTTAAAGGGACTGACTCTCCAAGTCGGGAGGGTGTTAGTAAAGCGTCTGGAATGTTGCACCCGAGTTCCAGGGTACGAAAACTGAGACATATTTGAACACATTTCCCGATCACATGGTTGATCATACTCTAGGTTCCACATGCATGTTTTAGCTGAAGGAAGAATACCTTAAACCTGGGTAGTTGAAACCCGTGGAATGGGTACCATGCAATATAACTTCAAAGGGTCTTCATTTGCTCACCGAACCTCTCCAATCCTATCACTGCTGCGTTTATGCCCCTGTACACACGCTTGATTCTCTTTTGGAGACATAGCAATCCATAGGTTTTAAGATACTTACTAGTCAGGTACATTCTTAGGCGTTTAATAGGCGGTGTTGAGTCCATTTCGTTGAGCAAGGAGTAGCTCTTGTCTATTCCATATTTGGCTTAAGGAACTTTATCTGTGCTCATTTCAATCTCTGGTTTTATGCAGCACCCCAACTCACCTTTCCCCTTAAGCAAGCATAAGTTGGTTTTCTAAATTTGAGACCCTGTTCTGTTCTGTAATTCAGTTCCTGTGTAGCCAAGTTTACATTCCGTGTATTATTGATATCTTATGATGTTTCTTTTTCTGTGTGACTTATTTCAGTTAGAATCATCATACCTGAATCCACTCATTGTGCTGCTAAGGGCCTGATGACATAGATTTCATTGCTGAGTGATATTGATTTGTAAGTAAATACCACAACTTCTTTATCCATTTTTCACTTTCTGCAATGTTGAACTTGTACTGTAAACGAGGTTCTTGTAAACAGAGACGTCCCAAACTTTTGGGTGGCTGTGTCTTTTTGATTTTAATTTCCCTAAGCTATAGGACCATAAGTGGAAGTGCCCTAGGCTCTGTTGCTTTGTTTTTTAGATGTTTCAGGAAACACCATACACTTCTCCCGAGTGTCTGTTGGCAATTTATATCCCGCCCATCAGCATAACAAGGCTCCCAGTTCTCCATGGCCTGTCCTGCCTTTCTGGATTTTACACTTTTTTCAGATGGCCCTTTTGACCGGGGGGAAGTGAGACTTCATTGTAGTGCAGATTTCCTTTGCAAGCTTGCTTGGTTGGCCAAAACGGGCGTATGCGTTTCTTCCTGAATATATTCAGGAAAAAACGCATACGCCCTTTATGGCCAAGTGCATCATTGTGGACGTTCTGCCTCTTTTCCTATGCTTTCAATGCAATTCCAGTCTACCTCCTGAAATCGGTTTCCTGCAATTCTGCCCCGCTTTCAAGTCCTCTTGGCAGCCTTACTTCAGTATATTTTTGGACGATAGCTGTCATTTATAACTCTGCAGGTTTGTGAATTACAGTGCCCCTGAGCTCCTTTCTTCAACTCGCTTTCTTTTGAGCTGGCCGCAACACCGCAGGATGGCTTCAGGCCCTAATCTGGTTCCGGCACGGCACGCTGAGCCTTTGGTTAATTCCTCTTCCTGGTGGGAAATGAGAGTTAAACTTGCCCGTCCAGACACCTCCAGCTAGTCTCTCATTGGTTCTCGCTATTCCTGTTCATCTTCCGCAGAAATTGCAAACTGGGCCAAACAGGAGGTTAAAGGGACTGACTCTCCAAGTCGGGAGGGTGTTAGTAAAGCGTCTGGAATGTTGCACCCGAGTACCAGGGTACGAAAACTGAGACATATTTGAACACGTCTCCCGATCACATGGTTGATCATACTCTAGGTTCCACATGCATGTTTTACCGGAAGGAAGAATACCTTAAACCTGGGTAGTTGAAACCCGTGGAATGGGTACCATGCAATATGACTTCAAAGGGTCTTCATTTGCTCACCGAACCTCTCCAATCCTATCACTGCTGCGTTTATGCCCCTGTACACATGCTTGATTCTCTTTCGGAGACATAGCAATCCATAGGTTTTAAGATACTTACTAGTCAGGTACATTCTTAGGCGTTTAATATGCGGTGTTGAGTCCATTTCGTTGAGCAAGGAGTAGCTCTTGTCTATTCCATATTTGGCTTAAGGAACTTTATCTGTGCTCATTTGAATCTCTGGTTTTATGCAGCACCCCAACTCACCTTTACCCTTAAGCAAGCATAAGTTGGTTTTCTAAATTTGAGACCCTGTTCTGTTCTCTAATACAGTTCCTGTGTAGCCAAGTTTACATTCCGTGTATTACTGATATCTTATGATGTTTCTTTTTCTGTGTGACTTATTTCAGTTAGAATCATCATACCTGAATCCACTCATTGTGCTGCTAAGGGCCTGATGACATAGATTTCATTGCTGAGTGATATTGCTTTGTAAGTAAATACCACAACTTCTTTATCCATTTTTCACTTTCTGCGATGTTGAACTTGTACTGTAAACGAGGTTCTTGTAAACAGAGGCGTCCCAATGTTTGGGGTGGCTGTGTCTTTTTGATTTTAATTTCCCTAAGCTATAGGACCATAAGTGGAAGTGCCCTAGGCTCTGTTGCTTTGTTTTTTAGATGTTTCAGGAAACACCATACACTTCTCCCGAGTGTCTGTTGGCAATTTACATCCCGCCCATCAGCATAACAAGGCTCCCAGTTCTCCATGGCCTGTCCTGCCTTTCTGGAGTTTACACTTTTTTCAGATGGCCCTTTTGACCGGGGGGAAGTGAGACTTCATTGTAGTGCAGATTTCCTTTGCAAGCTTGCTTGTTTGGCCAAAAAGGGCGTATGCGTTTTTTCCTGAATATATTCAGGAAAAAACGCATACGCCCTTTTTGGCCAAGTGCATCATTGTGGACGTTCTGCCTCTTTTCCTATGCTTTCAATGCAATTCCAGTCTACCTCCTGAAATCGGTTTCCTGCAATTCTGCCCCGCTTTCAAGTCCTCTTGGCAGCCTTACTTCAGTATATTTTTGGACGATAGCTGTCATTTATAACTCTGCAGGTTTGTGAATTACAGTGCCCCTGAGCTCCTTTCTTCAACTCGCTTTCTTTTGAGCTGGCCGCAACACCGCAGGATGGCTTCAGGCCCTAATCTGGTTCCGGCACGGCACGCTGAGCCTTTGGTTAATTCCTCTTCCTGGTGGGAAATGAGAGTTAAATTTGCCCGTCCAGACACCTCCAGCTAGTCTCTCATTGGTTCTCGCTATTCCTGTTCATCTTCCGCAGAAATTGCAAACTGGGCCAAACAGGAGGTTAAAGGGACTGACTCTCCAAGTCGGGAGGGTGTTAGTAAGGCGTCTGGAATGTTGCACCCGAGTACCAGGGTACGAAAACTGAGACATATTTGAACACGTCTCCCGATCACATGGTTGATCATACTCTAGGTTCCACATGCATGTTTTAGCTGAAGGAAGAATACCTTAAACCTGGGTAGTTGAAACCCGTGGAATGGGTACCATGCAATATGACTTCAAAGGGTCTTCATTTGCTCACCGAACCTCTCCAATCCTATCACTGCTGCGTTTATGCCCCTGTACACATGCTTGATTCTCTTTCGGAGACATAGCAATCCATAGGTTTTAAGATACTTACTAGTCAGGTACATTCTTAGGCATTTAATATGCGGTGTTGAGTCCATTTCGTTGAGCAAGGAGTAGCTCTTGTCTATTCCATATTTGGCTTAAGGAACTTTATCTGTGCTCATTTCAATCTCTGGTTTTATGCAGCACCCCAACTCACCTTTACCCTTAAGCAAGCATAAGTTGGTTTTCTAAATTTGAGACCCTGTTCTGTTCTGTAATTCAGTTCCTGTGTAGCCAAGTTTACATTCCGTGTATTACTGATATCTTATGATGTTTCTTTTTCTGTGTGACTTATTTCAGTTAGAATCATCATACCTGAATCCACTCATTGTGCTGCTAAGGGCCTGATGACATAGATTTCATTGCTGAGTGATATTGCTTTGTAAGTAAATACCACAACTTCTTTATCCATTTTTCACTTTCTGCGATGTTGAACTTGTACTGTAAACGAGGTTCTTGTAAACAGAGGCGTCCCAAACTTTGGGGTGGCTGTGTCTTTTTGATTTTAATTTCCCTAAGCTATAGGACCATAAGTGGAAGTGCCCTAGGCTCTGTTGCTTTGTTTTTTAGATGTTTCAGGAAACACCATACACTTCTCCCGAGTGTCTGTTGGCAATTTACATCCCGCCCATCAGCATAACAAGGCTCCCAGTTCTCCATGGCCTGTCCTGCCTTTCTGGAGTTTACACTTTTTTCAGATGGCCCTTTTGACCGGGGGGAAGTGAGACTTCATTGTAGTGCAGATTTCCTTTGCAAGCTTGCTTGGTTGGCCAAAAAGGGCGTATGCGTTTTTTCCTGAATATATTCAGGAAAAAACGCATACGCCCTTTTTGGCCAAGTGCATCATTGTGGACGTTCTGCCTCTTTTCCTATGCTTTCAATGCAATTCCAGTCTACCTCCTGAAATCGGTTTCCTGCAATTCTGCCCCGCTTTCAAGTCCTCTTGGCAGCCTTACTTCAGTATATTTTTGGACGATAGCTGTCATTTATAACTCTGCAGGTTTGTGAATTACAGTGCCCCTGAGCTCCTTTCTTCAACTCGCTTTCTTTTGAGCTGGCCGCAACACCGCAGGATGGCTTCAGGCCCTAATCTGGTTCCGGCACGGCACGCTGAGCCTTTGGTTAATTCCTCTTCCTGGTGGGAAATGAGAGTTAAATTTGCCCGTCCAGACACCTCCAGCTAGTCTCTCATTGGTTCTCGCTATTCCTGTTCATCTTCCGCAGAAATTGCAAACTGGGCCAAACAGGAGGTTAAAGGGACTGACTCTCCAAGTCGGGAGGGTGTTAGTAAAGCGTCTGGAATGTTTCACCCGAGTTCCAGGGTACGAAAACTGAGACATATTTGAACACATTTCCCGATCACATGGTTGATCATACTCTAGGTTCCACATGCATGTTTTAGCTGAAGGAAGAATACCTTAAACCTGGGTAGTTGAAACCCGTGGAATGGGTACCGTGCAATATAACTTCAAAGGGTCTTCATTTGCTCACCGAACCTCTCCAATCCTATCACTGCTGCGTTTATGCCCCTGTACACACGCTTGATTCTCTTTTGGAGACATAGCAATCCATAGGTTTTAAGATACTTACTAGTCAGGTACATTCTTAGGCGTTTAATAGGCGGTGTTGAGTCCATTTCGTTGAGCAAGGAGTAGCTCTTGTCTATTCCATATTTGGCTTAAGGAACTTTATCTGTGCTCATTTCAATCTCTGGTTTTATGCAGCACCCCAACTCACCTTTCCCCTTAAGCAAGCATAAGTTGGTTTTCTAAATTTGAGACCCTGTTCTGTTCTGTTCTGTAATTCAGTTCCTGTGTAGCCAAGTTTACATTCCGTGTATTATTGATATCTTATGATGTTTCTTTTTCTGTGTGACTTATTTCAGTTAGAATCATCATACCTGAATCCACTCATTGTGCTGCTAAGGGCCTGATGACATAGATTTCATTGCTGAGTGATATTGATTTGTAAGTAAATACCACAACTTCTTTATCCATTTTTCACTTTCTGCAATGTTGAACTTGTACTGTAAACGAGGTTCTTGTAAACAGAGACGTCCCAAACTTTGGGGTGGCTGTGTCTTTTTGATTTTAATTTCCCTAAGCTATAGGACCATAAGTGGAAGTGCCCTAGGCTCTGTTGCTTTGTTTTTTAGATGTTTCAGGAAACACCATACACTTCTCCCGAGTGTCTGTTGGCAATTTATATCCCGCCCATCAGCATAACAAGGCTCCCAGTTCTCCATGGCCTGTCCTGCCTTTCTGGATTTTACACTTTTTTCAGATGGCCCTTTTGACCGGGGTTAAGTGAGACTTCATTGTAGTGCAGATTTCCTTTGCAAGCTTGCTTGGTTGGCCAAAACGGGCGTATGCGTTTCTTCCTGAATATATTCAGGAAAAAACGCATACGCCCTTTATGGCCAAGTGCATCATTGTGGACGTTCTGCCTCTTTTCCTATGCTTTCAATGCAATTCCAGTCTACCTCCTGAAATCGGTTTCCTGCAATTCTGCCCCGCTTTCAAGTCCTCTTGGCAGCCTTACTTCAGTATATTTTTGGACGATAGCTGTCATTTATAAGTCTGCAGGTTTGTGAATTACAGTGCCCCTGAGCTCCTTTCTTCAACTCGCTTTCTTTTGAGCTGGCCGCAACACCGCAGGATGGCTTCAGGCCCTAATCTGGTTCCGGCACGGCACGCTGAGCCTTTGGTTAATTCCTCTTCCTGGTGGGAAATGAGAGTTAAACTTGCCCGTCCAGACACCTCCAGCTAGTCTCTCGTTGGTTCTCGCTATTCCTG
This sequence comes from Pseudorca crassidens, assembly GCF_039906515.1. Taxonomy (NCBI): domain Eukaryota; kingdom Metazoa; phylum Chordata; class Mammalia; order Artiodactyla; family Delphinidae; genus Pseudorca; species Pseudorca crassidens. The sequence goes on along the minus strand of NW_027136222.1, from coordinate 5,406 downwards.
TTCATCTTCCGCAGAAATTGCAAACTGGGCCAAACAGGAGGTTAAAGGGACTGACTCTCCAAGTCGGGAGGGTGTTAGTAAAGCGTCTGGAATGTTGCACCCGAGTACCAGGGTACGAAAACTGAGACATATTTGAACACGTCTCCCGATCACATGGTTGATCATACTCTAGGTTCCACATGCATGTTTTAGCTGAAGGAAGAATACCTTAAACCTGGGTAGTTGAAACCCGTGGAATGGGTACCATGCAATATGACTTCAAAGGGTCTTCATTTGCTCACCGAACCTCTCCAATCCTATCACTGCTGCGTTTATGCCCCTGTACACATGCTTGATTCTCTTTCGGAGACATAGCAATCCATAGGTTTTAAGATACTTACTAGTCAGGTACATTCTTAGGCGTTTAATATGCGGTGTTGAGTCCATTTCGTTGAGCAAGGAGTAGCTCTTGTCTATTCCATATTTGGCTTAAGGAACTTTATCTGTGCTCATTTGAATCTCTGGTTTTATGCAGCACCCCAACTCACCTTTACCCTTAAGCAAGCATAAGTTGGTTTTCTAAATTTGAGACCCTGTTCTGTTCTCTAATACAGTTCCTGTGTAGCCAAGTTTACATTCCGTGTATTACTGATATCTTATGATGTTTCTTTTTCTGTGTGACTTATTTCAGTTAGATTCATCATACCTGAATCCACTCATTGTGCTGCTAAGGGCCTGATGACATAGATTTCATTGCTGAGTGATATTGCTTTGTAAGTAAATACCACAACTTCTTTATCCATTTTTCACTTTCTGCGATGTTGAACTTGTACTGTAAACGAGGTTCTTGTAAACAGAGGCGTCCCAATGTTTGGGGTGGCTGTGTCTTTTTGATTTTAATTTCCCTAAGCTATAGGACCATAAGTGGAAGTGCCCTAGGCTCTGTTGCTTTGTTTTTTAGATGTTTCAGGAAACACCATACACTTCTCCCGAGTGTCTGTTGGCAATTTACATCCCGCCCATCAGCATAACAAGGCTCCCAGTTCTCCATGGCCTGTCCTGCCTTTCTGGATTTTACACTTTTTTCAGATGGCCCTTTTGACCGGGGGGAAGTGAGACTTCATTGTAGTGCAGATTTCCTTTGCAAGCTTGCTTGGTTGGCCAAAAAGGGCGTATGCGTTTTTTCCTGAATATATTCAGGAAAAAACGCATACGCCCTTTTTGGCCAAGTGCATCATTGTGGACGTTCTGCCTCTTTTCCTATGCTTTCAATGCAATTCCAGTCTACCTCCTGAAATCGGTTTCCTGCAATTCTGCCCCGCTTTCAAGTCCTCTTGGCAGCCTTACTTCAGTATATTTTTGGACGATAGCTGTCATTTATAACTCTGCAGGTTTGTGAATTACAGTGCCCCTGAGCTCCTTTCTTCAACTCGCTTTCTTTTGAGCTGGCCGCAACACCGCAGGATGGCTTCAGGCCCTAATCTGGTTCCGGCACGGCACGCTGAGCCTTTGGTTAATTCCTCTTCCTGGTGGGAAATGAGAGTTAAATTTGCCCGTCCAGACACCTCCAGCTAGTCTCTCATTGGTTCTCGCTATTCCTGTTCATCTTCCGCAGAAATTGCAAACTGGGCCAAACAGGAGGTTAAAGGGACTGACTCTCCAAGTCGGGAGGGTGTTAGTAAAGCGTCTGGAATGTTGCACCTGAGTACCAGGGTACGAAAACTGAGACATATTTGAACACGTCTCCCGATCACATGGTTGATCATACTCTAGGTTCCACATGCATGTTTTAGCTGAAGGAAGAATACCTTAAACCTGGGTAGTTGAAACCCGTGGAATGGGTACCATGCAATATGACTTCAAAGGGTCTTCATTTGCTCACCGAACCTCTCCAATCCTATCACTGCTGCGTTTATGCCCCTGTACACATGCTTGATTCTCTTTCGGAGACATAGCAATCCATAGGTTTTAAGATACTTACTAGTCAGGTACATTCTTAGGCATTTAATATGCGGTGTTGAGTCCATTTCGTTGAGCAAGGAGTAGCTCTTGTCTATTCCATATTTGGCTTAAGGAACTTTATCTGTGTTCATTTCAATCTCTGGTTTTATGCAGCACCCCAACTCACCTTTACCCTTAAGCAAGCATAAGTTGGTTTTCTAAATTTGAGACCCTGTTCTGTTCTCTAATACAGTTCCTGTGTAGCCAAGTTTACATTCCGTGTATTACTGATATCTTATGATGTTTCTTTTTCTGTGTGACTTATTTCAGTTAGAATCATCATACCTGAATCCACTCATTGTGCTGCTAAGGGCCTGATGACATAGATTTCATTGCTGAGTGATATTGCTTTGTAAGTAAATACCACAACTTCTTTATCCATTTTTCACTTTCTGCGATGTTGAACTTGTACGGTAAACGAGGTTCTTGTAAACAGAGGCGTCCCAAACTTTGGGGTGGCTGTGTCTTTTTGATTTTAATTTCCCTAAACTATAGGACCATAAGTGGAAGTGCCCTAGGCTCTGTTGCTTTGTTTTTTAGATGTTTCAGGAAACACCATACACTTCTCCCGAGTGTCTGTTGGCAATTTACATCCCACCCATCAGCATAACAAGGCTCCCAGTTCTCCATGGCCTGTCCTGTCTTTCTGGATTTTACACTTTTTTCAGATGGCCCTTTTGACCGGGGGGAAGTGAGACTTCATTGTAGTGCAGATTTCCTTTGCAAGCTTGCTTGGTTGGCCAAAAAGGGCGTATGCGTTTCTTCCTGAATATATTCAGGAAAAAACGCATACGCCCTTTTTGGCCAAGTGCATCATTGTGGACGTTCTGCCTCTTTTCCTATGCTTTCAATGCAATTCCAGTCTACCTCCTGAAATCGGTTTCCTGCAATTCTGCCCCGCTTTCAAGTCCTCTTGGCAGCCTTACTTCAGTATATTTTTGGACGATAGCTGTCATTTATAACTCTGCAGGTTTGTGAATTACAGTGCCCCTGAGCTCCTTTCTTCAACTCGCTTTCTTTTGAGCTGGCCGCAACACCGCAGGATGGCTTCAGGCCCTAATCTGGTTCCGGCACGGCACGCTGAGCCTTTGGTTAATTCCTCTTCCTGGTGGGAAATGAGAGTTAAATTTGCCCGTCCAGACACCTCCAGCTAGTCTCTCATTGGTTCTCGCTATTCCTGTTCATCTTCCGCAGAAATTGCAAACTGGGCCAAACAGGAGGTTAAAGGGACTGACTCTCCAAGTCGGGAGGGTGTTAGTAAAGCGTCTGGAATGTTGCACCTGAGTACCAGGGTACGAAAACTGAGACATATTTGAACACGTCTCCCGATCACATGGTTGATCATACTCTAGGTTCCACATGCATGTTTTAGCTGAAGGAAGAATACCTTAAACCTGGGTAGTTGAAACCCGTGGAATGGGTACCATGCAATATGACTTCAAAGGGTCTTCATTTGCTCACCGAACCTCTCCAATCCTATCACTGCTGCGTTTATGCCCCTGTACACATGCTTGATTCTCTTTCGGAGACATAGCAATCCATAGGTTTTAAGATACTTACTAGTCAGGTACATTCTTAGGCATTTAATATGCGGTGTTGAGTCCATTTCGTTGAGCAAGGAGTAGCTCTTGTCTATTCCATATTTGGCTTAAGGAACTTTATCTGTGTTCATTTCAATCTCTGGTTTTATGCAGCACCCCAACTCACCTTTACCCTTAAGCAAGCATAAGTTGGTTTTCTAAATTTGAGACCCTGTTCTGTTCTCTAATACAGTTCCTGTGTAGCCAAGTTTACATTCCGTGTATTACTGATATCTTATGATGTTTCTTTTTCTGTGTGACTTATTTCAGTTAGAATCATCATACCTGAATCCACTCATTGTGCTGCTAAGGGCCTGATGACATAGATTTCATTGCTGAGTGATATTGCTTTGTAAGTAAATACCACAACTTCTTTATCCATTTTTCACTTTCTGCGATGTTGAACTTGTACGGTAAACGAGGTTCTTGTAAACAGAGGCGTCCCAAACTTTGGGGTGGCTGTGTCTTTTTGATTTTAATTTCCCTAAGCTATAGGACCATAAGTGGAAGTGCCCTAGGCTCTGTTGCTTTGTTTTTTAGATGTTTCAGGAAACACCATACACTTCTCCCGAGTGTCTGTTGGCAATTTACATCCCACCCATCAGCATAACAAGGCTCCCAGTTCTCCATGGCCTGTCCTGTCTTTCTGGATTTTACACTTTTTTCAGATGGCCCTTTTGACCGGGGGGAAGTGAGACTTCATTGTAGTGCAGATTTCCTTTGCAAGCTTGCTTGGTTGGCCAAAAAGGGCGTATGCGTTTCTTCCTGAATATATTCAGGAAAAAACGCATACGCCCTTTTTGGCCAAGTGCATCATTGTGGACGTTCTGCCTCTTTTCCTATGCTTTCAATGCAATTCCAGTCTACCTCCTGAAATCGGTTTCCTGCAATTCTGCCCCGCTTTCAAGTCCTCTTGGCAGCCTTACTTCAGTATATTTTTGGACGATAGCTGTCATTTATAACTCTGCAGGTTTGTGAATTACAGTGCCCCTGAGCTCCTTTCTTCAACTCGCTTTCTTTTGAGCTGGCCGCAACACCGCAGGATGGCTTCAGGCCCTAATCTGGTTCCGGCACGGCACGCTGAGCCTTTGGTTAATTCCTCTTCCTGGTGGGAAATGAGAGTTAAATTTGCCCGTCCAGACACCTCCAGCTAGTCTCTCATTGGTTCTCGCTATTCCTGTTCATCTTCCGCAGAAATTGCAAACTGGGCCAAACAGGAGGTTAAAGGGACTGACTCTCCAAGTCGGGAGGGTGTTAGTAAGGCGTCTGGAATGTTGCACCCGAGTACCAGGGTACGAAAACTGAGACATATTTGAACACGTCTCCCGATCACATGGTTGATCATACTCTAGGTTCCACATGCATGTTTTAGCTGAAGGAAGAATACCTTAAACCTGGGTAGTTGAAACCCGTGGAATGGGTACCATGCAATATGACTTCAAAGGGTCTTCATTTGCTCACCGAACCTCTCCAATCCTATCACTGCTGCGTTTATGCCCCTGTACACATGCTTGATTCTCTTTCGGAGACATAGCAATCCATAGGTTTTAAGATACTTACTAGTCAGGTACATTCTTAGGCATTTAATATGCGGTGTTGAGTCCATTTCGTTGAGCAAGGAGTAGCTCTTGTCTATTCCATATTTGGCTTAAGGAACTTTATCTGTGCTCATTTCAATCTCTGGTTTTATGCAGCACCCCAACTCACCTTTCCCCTTAAGCAAGCATAAGTTGGTTTTCTAAATTTGAGACCCTGTTCTGTTCTGTAATTCAGTTCCTGTGTAGCCAAGTTTACATTCCGTGTATTACTGATATCTTATGATGTTTCTTTTTCTGTGTGACTTATT
>NW_027136221.1:0-74472 GCF_039906515.1 Pseudorca crassidens | reverse complement strand
CAGGACAGGCCATGGAGAACTGGGAGCCTTGTTATGCTGATGGGCGGGATGTAAATTGCCAACAGACACTCGGGAGAAGTGTATGGTGTTTCCTGAAACATCTAAAAAACAAAGCAACAGAGCCTAGGGCACTTCCACTTATGGTCCTATAGCTTAGGGAAATTAAAATCAAAAAGACACAGCCACCCCAAAGTTTGGGACGCCTCTGTTTACAAGAACCTCGTTTACAGTACAAGTTCAACATCGCAGAAAGTGAAAAATGGATAAAGAAGTTGTGGTATTTACTTACAAAGCAATATCACTCAGCAATGAAATCTATGTCATCAGGCCCTTAGCAGCACAATGAGTGGATTCAGGTATGATGATTCTAACTGAAATAAGTCACACAGAAAAAGAAACATCATAAGATATCAGTAATACACGGAATGTAAACTTGGCTACACAGGAACTGAATTACAGAACAGAACAGGGTCTCAAATTTAGAAAACCAACTTATGCTTGCTTAAGGGGAAAGGTGAGTTGGGGTGCTGCATAAAACCAGAGATTGAAATGAGCACAGATAAAGTTCCTTAAGCCAAATATGGAATAGACAAGAGCTACCTCTTGCTCAACGAAATGGACTCAACACCGCATATTAAACGCCTCAGAATGTACCTGACTAGTCAGTAACTTAAAACCTATGGATTGCTATGTCTCCGAAAGAGAATCAAGCATGTGTACAGGGGCATAAATGCAGCAGTGATAGGATTGGAGAGGTTCGGTGAGCAAATGAAGACCCTTTGAAGTCATATTGCATGGTACCCATTCCACGGGTTTCAACTACCCAGGTTTAAGGTATTCTTCCTTCAGCTAAAACATGCATGTGGAACCTAGAGTATGATCAACCATGTGATCGGGAGACGTGTTCAAATATGTCTCAGTTTTCGTACCCTGGTACTCGGGTGCAACATTCCAGACGCTTTACTAACACCCTCCCGACTTGGAGAGTCAGTCCCTTTAACCTCCTGTTTGGCCCAGTTTGCAATTTCTGCGGAAGATGAACAGGAATAGCGAGAACCAATGAGAGACTAGCTGGAGGTGTCTGGACGGGCAAATTTAACCCTCATTTCCCACCAGGAAGAGGAATTAACCAAAGGCTCAGACGTGCCGTGCCGGAACCAGATTAGGGCCTGAAGCCATCCTGCGGTGTTGCGGCCAGGTCACAAGAAAGCGAGTTGAAGAAAGGAGCTCAGGGGCACTGTAATTCACAAACCTGCAGAGTTATAAATGACAGCTATCGTCCAAAAATATACTGAAGTAAGGCTGCCAAGAGGACTTGAAAGCGGGGCAGAATTGCAGGAAACCGATTTCAGGAGGTAGACTGGAATTGCATTGAAAGCATAGGAAAAGAGGCAGAACGTCCACAATGATGCACTTGGCCAAACAGGGCGTATGCGTTTTTTCCTGAATATATTCAGGAAAAAACGCATACGCCCTTTTTGGCCAACCAAGCAAGCTTGCAAAGGAAATCTGCACTACAATGAAGTCTCACTTCCCCCCGTTCAAAAGGGCCATCTGAAAAAAGTGTAAAATCCAGAAAGGCAGGACAGGCCATGGAGAACTGGGAGCCTTGTTATGCTGATGGGCGGGATGTAAATTGCCAACAGACACTCGGGAGAAGTGTATGGTGTTTCCTGAAACATCTAAAAAACAAAGCAACAGAGCCTAGGGCACTTCCACTTATGGTCCTATAGCTTAGGGAAATTAAAATCAAAAAGACACAGCCACCCCAAAGTTTGGGACGCCTCTGTTTACAAGAACCTCGTTTACAGTACAAGTTCAACATCGCAGAAAGTGAAAAATGGATAAAGAAGTTGTGGTATTTACTTACAAAGCAATATCACTCAGCAATGAAATCTATGTCATCAGGCCCTTAGCAGCACAATGAGTGGATTCAGGTATGATGATTCTAACTGAAATAAGTCACACAGAAAAAGAAACATCATAAGATATCAGTAATACACGGAATGTAAACTTGGCTACACAGGAACTGAATTACAGAACAGAACAGGGTCTCAAATTTAGAAAACCAACTTATGCTTGCTTAAGGGGAAAGGTGAGTTGGGGTGCTGCATAAAACCAGAGATTGAAATGAGCACAGATAAAGTTCCTTAAGCCAAATATGGAATAGACAAGAGCTACTCCTTGCTCAACGAAATGGACTCAACACCGCATATTAAATGCCTAAGAATGTACCTGACTAGTAAGTATCTTAAAACCTATGGATTGCTATGTCTCCGAAAGAGAATCAAGCATGTGTACAGGGGCATAAACGCAGCAGTGATAGGATTGGAGAGGTTCGGTGAGCAAATGAAGACCCTTTGAAGTCATATTGCATCGTACCCATTCCACGGGTTTCAACTACCCAGGTTTAAGGTATTCTTCCTTCAGCTAAAACATGCATGTGGAACCTAGAGTATGATCAGCCATGTGATCGGGAGACGTGTTCAAATATGTCTCAGTTTTCGTACCCTGGTACTCGGGGGCAACATTCCAGATGCTTTACTAACACCCTCCCGACTTGGAGAGTCAGTCCCTTTAACCTCCTGTTTGGCCCAGTTTGCAATTTCTGCGGAAGATGAACAGGAATAGCGAGAACCAATGAGAGACTAGCTGGAGGTGTCTGGACGGGCAAATTTAACTCTCATTTCCCACGAGGAAGAGGAATTAACCAAAGGCTCAGCGTGCCGTGCCGGAACCAGATTAGGGCCTGAAGCCATCCTGCGGTGTTGCGGCCAGCTCAAAAGAAAGCGAGTTGAAGAAAGGAGCTCAGGGGCACTGTAATTCACAAACCTGCAGTTATAAATGACAGCTATCGTCCAAAAATATACTGAAGTAAGGCTGCCAAGAGGACTTGAAAGCGGGGCAGAATTGCAGGAAACCGATTTCAGGAGGTAGACTGGAATTGCATTGAAAGCATAGGAAAAGAGGCAGAACGTCCACAATGATGCACTTGGCCAAAAAGGGCGTATGCGTTTTTTCCTGAATATATTCAGGAAAAAACGCATACGCCCTTTTTGGCCAACCAAGCAAGCTTGCAAAGGAAATCTGCACTACAATGAAGTCTCACTTCCCCCCGGTCAAAAGGGCCATCTGAAAAAAGTGTAAAATCCAGAAAGGCAGGACAGGCCATGGAGAACTGGGAGCCTTGTTATGCTGATGGGCGGGATGTAAATTGCCAACAGACACTCGGGAGAAGTGTATGGTGTTTCCTGAAACATCTAAAAAACAAAGCAACAGAGCCTAGGGCACTTCCACTTATGGTCCTATAGCTTAGGGAAATTAAAATCAAAAAGACACAGCCACCCCAAAGTTTGGGACGCCTCTGTTTACAAGAACCTCGTTTACCGTACAAGTTCAATATCACAGAAAGTGAAAAATGGATAAAGAACTTGTGGTACTTACGTACAATGCAGTATCACTCAGCAATGAAATCTATGTCATCAGGCCCGTAGCAGCATAATGAGTGGATTCAGGTACGATGATTCTAACTGAAATAAGTCACACAGAAAAAGAAACATCATAAGATATCACTAATACATGGAATGTAAACTTGGCTACACAGGAACTGAATTCCAAAACAGAACAGGGTCTCAAATTTAGAAAACCAACTTATGCTTGCTTAAGGGGAAAGGTGAGTTGGGGTGCTGCATAAAACCAGAGATTGAAATGAGCACAGATAAAGTTCCTTAAGCCAAATATGGAATAGACAAGAGCTACTCCTTGCTCAACGAAATGGACTCAACACCGCATGTTAAACGCCTAAGAATGTACCTGACTACTAAGTATCTTAAAACCTATGGATTGCTATGTCTCCAAAAGAGAATCAAGCGTGTGTACAGGGGCATAAACGCAGCAGTGATAGGATTGGAGAGGTTCGGTGAGCAAATGAAGACCCTTTGAAGTCATATTGCATGGTACCCATTACACGGGTCTCAACTCTCCAGGTTTAAGGTATTCTTCCTTCAGGTAAAACATGCATGTGGAACCTAGAGTCTGATCAACCATGTGATCGGGAGACGTGTTCAAATATGTCTCAGTTTTCGTACCCTGGTACTCGGGTGCAACATTCCAGACGCTTTACTAACACACTCCCGACTTGGAGAGTCAGTCCCTTTAACCTCCTGTTTGGCCCAGTTTGCAATTTCTGCGGAAGATGAACAGGAATAGCGAGAACCAATGAGAGACTAGCTGGAGGTGTCTGGACGGGCAAATTTAACTCTCATTTCCCACCAGGAAGAGGAATTAACCAAAGGCTCAGCGTGCCGTGCCGGAACCAGATTAGGGCCTGAAGCCATCCTGCGGTGTTGCGGCCAGCTCAAAAGAAAGCGAGTTGAAGAAAGGAGCTCAGGGGCACTGTAATTCACAAACCTGCAGAGTTATAAATGACAGCTATCGTCCAAAAATATACTGAAGTAAGGCTGCCAAGAGGACTTGAAAGCGGGGCAGAATTGCAGGAAACCGATTTCAGGAGGCAGACTGGAATTGCATTGAAAGCATAGGAAAAGAGGCAGAACGTCCACAATGATGCACTTGGCCAAAAAGGGCGTATGCGTTTTTTCCTGAATATATTCAGGAAAAAACGCATACGCCCTTTTTGGCCAACCAAGCAAGCTTGCAAAGGAAATCTGCACTACAATGAAGTCTCACTTCCCCCCGGTCAAAAGGGCCATCTGAAAAAAGTGTAAAATCCAGAAAGGCAGGACAGGCCATGGAGAACTGGGAGCCTTGTTATGCTGATGGGCGGGATGTAAATTGCCAACAGACACTCGGGAGAAGTGTATGGTGTTTCCTGAAACATCTAAAAAACAAAGCAACAGAGCCTAGGGCACTTCCACTTATGGTCCTATAGCTTAGGGAAATTAAAATCAAAAAGACACAGCCACCCCAAAGTTTGGGACGCCTCTGTTTACAAGAACCTCGTTTACAGTACAAGTTCAACATCGCAGAAAGTGAAAAATGGATAAAGAAGTTGTGGTATTTACTTACAAAGCAATATCACTCAGCAATGAAATCTATGTCATCAGGCCCTTAGCAGCACAATGAGTGGATTCAGGTATGATGATTCTAACTGAAATAAGTCACACAGAAAAAGAAACATCATAAGATATCAGTAATACACGGAATGTAAACTTGGCTACACAGGAACTGAATTACAGAACAGAACAGGGTCTCAAATTTAGAAAACCAACTTATGCTTGCTTAAGGGGAAAGGTGAGTTGGGGTGCTGCATAAAACCAGAGATTGAAATGAGCACAGATAAAGTTCCTTAAGCCAAATATGGAATAGACAAGAGCTACTCCTTGCTCAACGAAATGGACTCAACACCGCATATTAAACGCCTAAGAATGTACCTGACTAGTAAGTATCTTAAAACCTATGGATTGCTATGTCTCCGAAAGAGAATCAAGCATTTGTACAGGGGCATAAACACAGCAGTGATAGGATTGGAGAGGTTCGCTGAGCAAATGAAGACCCTTTGAAGTCATATTGCATGGTACCCATTCCACGGGTTTCAACTACCCAGGTTTAAGGTATTCTTCCTTCAGCTAAAACATGCATGTGGAACCTAGAGTCTGATCAACCATGTGATCGGGAGACGTGTTCAAATATGTCTCAGTTTTCGTACCCTGGTACTCGGGTGCAACATTCCAGACACTTTACTAACACCCTCCCGACTTGGAGAGTCAGTCCCTTTAACCTCCTGTTTGGCCCAGTTTGCAATTTCTGTGGAAGATGAACAGGAATAGCGAGAACCAATGAGAGACTAGCTGGAGGTGTCTGGATGGGCAAATTTAACTCTCATTTCCCACCAGGAAGAGGAATTAACCAAAGGCTCAGCGTGCCGTGCCGGAACCAGATTAGGGCCTGAAGCCATCCTGCGGTGTTGCGGCCAGCTCAAAAGAAAGCGAGTTGAAGAAAGGAGCTCAGGGGCACTGTAATTCACAAACCTGCAGAGTTATAAATGACAGCTATCGTCCAAAAATATACTGAAGTAAGGCTGCCAAGAGGACTTGAAAGCGGGGCAGAATTGCAGAAAACCGATTTCAGGAGGCAGACTGGAATTGCATTGAAAGCATAGGAAAAGAGGCAGAACGTCCACAATGATGCACTTGGCCAAAAAGGGCGTATGCGTTTTTTCCTGAATATATTCAGGAAAAAATGCATACGCACTTTTTGGCCAACCAAGCAAGCTTGCAAAGGAAATCTGCACTACAATGAAGTCTCACTTCCCCCCGGTCAAAAGGGCCATCTGAAAAAAGTGTAAAATCCAGAAAGGCAGGACAGGCCATGGAGAACTGGGAGCCTTGTTATGCTGATGGGCGGGATGTAAATTGCCAACAGACACTCGGGAGAAGTGTATGTTGTTTCCTGAAACATCTAAAAACCAAAGCAACAGAGCCTAGGGCACTTCCACTTATGGTCCTATAGCTTAGGGAAATTAAAATCAAAGAGACACAGCCACCGCAAAGTTTGGGACGGCTCTGTTTACAAGAACCTCGTTTACGGTACAAGTTCAATATCGCAGAAAGTGAAAAATGGATAAAGAACTTGTGGTACTTACGTACAATGCAGCATCACTCAGCAATGAAATCTATGTCATCAGGCCCGTAGCAGCATAATGAGTGCATTCAGATACGATGATTCAAACTGAAATAAGTCACACCGAAAAAGAAACATCATAAGATATCACTAATACACGGAATGTAAACTTGGCTACACAGGAACTGTATTACAGAACAGAACAGGGTCTCAAATTTAGAAAACCAACTTATGCTTCCTTAAGGGTAAAGGTGAGTTGGGGTGCTGCATAAAACCAGAGATTGAAATGAGCACAGATAAAGTTCCTTAAGCCAAATATGGAATAGACAAGAGCTACTCCTTGCTCAACGAAATGGACTCAACACCCCATATTAAACGCCTAAGAATGTACCTGACTAGTAAGTATCTTAAAACCTATGGATTGCTCTGTCTCCAAAAGAGAATCAAGCATGTGTACAGGGGCATAAACGCAGCAGTGATAGGATTGGAGAGGTTCGGTGAGCAAATGAAGACCCTTTGAATTCATATTGCATGGTACCCATTACACGGGTCTCAACTCTCCAGGTTTAAGGTATTCTTCCTTCAGCTAAAACATGCATGTGGAACCTAGAGTATGATCAACCATGTGATCGGGAGACGTGTTCAAATATGTCTCAGTTTTCGTACCCTGGTACTCGGGTGCAACATTCCAGACGCTTTACTAAAACTCTCCCGACTGGGAGAGTCAGCGCCTTTAACCTCCTGTTTGGCCCAGTTTGCAATTTCTGCTGAAGATGAACAGGAATAGGGAGAACCAATGAGAGACGAGCTGGAGGTGTCTGGACGGGCAAATTTAACTCTCATTTCCCACCAGGAAGAGGAATTAACCAAAGGTTCAGCGTGCCGTGCCGGAACCAGATTAGGGCCTGAAGACATCCTGTGGTGTTGCGGCCAGGTCACAAGAAAGCGAGTTGAAGAAAGGAGCTCAGGGGCACTGTAATTCACAAACCTGCAGAGTTATAAATGACAGCTATCGTCCAAAAATATACTGAAGTAAGGCTGCCAAGAGGACTTGAAAGCGGGGCAGAATTGCAGGAAACCGATTTCAGGAGGTAGACTGGAATTGCATTGAAAGCATAGGAAAAGAGGCAGAACGTCCACAATGATGCACTTGGCCAAAAAGGGCGTATGCGTTTTTTCCTGAATATATTCAGGAAAAAACGCATACGCCCTTTTTGGCCAACCAAGCAAGCTTGCAAAGGAAATCTGCACTACAATGAAGACTCACTTCCCCCTGGTCAAATGGGCCATCTGTAAAAAGTGTAAAATCCAGAAAGGCAGGACAGGCCATGGAGAACTTGGAGCCTTGTTATGCTGATGGGCGGGATGTAAATTGCCAACAGACACTCGGGAGAAGTGTATGGTGTTTCCTGAAACATCTAAAAAACAAAGCAACAGAGCCTAGGGCACTTCCACTTATGGTCCTATAGCTTAGGGAAATTAAAATCAAAAAGACACAGCCACCCCAAAGTTTGGGACGCCTCTGTTTACAAGAACCTCGTTTACCGTACAAGTTCAATATCACAGAAAGTGAAAAATGGATAAAGAACTTGTGGTACTTACGTAAAATGCAGTATCACTCAACAATGAAATCTATGTCATCAGGCCCGTAGCAGCATAATGAGTGGATTCAGGTACGATGATTCTAACTGTAATAAGTCACACCGAAAAAGAAACATCATAAGATATCAGTAATACACGGAATGTAAACTTGGCTACAGAGGAACTGAATTCCAAAACAGAACAGGGTCTCAAATTTAGAAAACCAACTTATGCTTGCTTAAGGGGAAAGGTGATTTGGGGTGCTGCATAAAACCAGACATTGAAATGAGCACAGATAAAGTTCCTTAAGCCAAATATGGAATAGACAAGAGCTACTCCTTGCTCAACGAAATGGACTCAACACCCCATATTAAACGCCTAAGAATGTACCTGACTAGTAAGTATCTTAAAACCTATGGATTGCTATGTCTCCAAAAGAGAATCAAGCGTGTATACAGGGGCATAAACGCAGCAGTGATAGGATTGGAGAGGTTCGGTGAGCAAATGAAGACCCTTTGAAGTCATATTGCATGGTACCCATTACACGGGTCTCAACTCTCCAGGTTTAAGGTATTCTTCCTTCAGCTAAAACATGCATGTGGAACCCAGAGTATGATCAACCATGTGAACGGGAGACGTGTTCAAATATGTCTCAGTTTTCCTCCCCTGGTACTCGGGTGTAACATTTCATACGCTTTACTAACACTCTCCACAATTGGAGAGTCAGCGCCTTTAACCTCCTGTTTGGCCCAGTTTGCAATTTCTGTTGAAGATGAACAGGAATAGCGAGAACCAATGAGAGACTAGCTGGAGGTGTCTGGACGGGCAAATTTAACTCTCATTTCCCACCAGGAAGAGGAAATAACCAAAGGCTCAGCGTGCCGTGCCGGAACCAGATTAGGGCCTGAAGCCATCCTGCGGTGTTGCGGCCAGCTCAAAAGAAAGCGAGTTGAAGAAAGGAGCTCAGGGGCACTGTAATTCACAAACCTGCAGACTTATAAATGACAGCTATCGTCCAAAAATATACTGAAATAAGGCTGCCAAGAGGACTTGAAAGCGGGGCAGAATTGCAGGAAACCGATTTCAGGAGGTAGACTGGAATTGCATTGAAAGCATAGGAAAAGAGGCAGAACGTCCACAATGATGCACTTGGCCAAAAAGGGCGTATGCGTTTTTTCCTGAATATATTCAGGAAAAAACGAATACGCCCTTTTTGGCCAAACAAGCAAGCTTGCAAAGGAAATCTGCACTACAATGAAGTCTCACTTCCCCCCGGTCAAAAGGGCCATCTGAAAAAAGTGTAAAATCCAGAAAGGCAGGACAGGCCATGGAGAACTGGGAGCCTTGTTATGCTGATGGGCGGGATGTAAATTGCCAACAGACACTCGGGAGAAGTGTATGGTGTTTCCTGAAACATCTAAAAAACAAAGCAACAGAGCATAGGGCACTTTAACTTATGGTCGTATAGATTAGGGAAATTAAAATCAAAAAGACACAGCTACCCCAAAGTTTGGGACGCCTCTGTTTACAAGAACCTCGTTTACAGTACAAGTTCAACATCGCAGAAAGTGAAAAATGGATAAAGAAGTTGTGGTATTTACTTACAAAGCAATATCACTCAGCAATGAAATCTATGTCATCAGGCCCTTAGCAGCACAATGAGTGGATTCAGGTATGATGATTCTAACTGAAATAAGTCACACAGAAAAAGAAACATCATAAGATATCAGTAATACACGGAATGTAAACTTGGCTACACAGGAACTGAATTCCAAAACAGAACAGGGTCTCAAATTTAGAAAACCAACTTATGCTTGCTTAAGGGGAAAGGTGAGTTGGGGTGCTGCATAAAACCAGAGATTGAAATGAGCACAGATAAAGTTCCTTAAGCCAAATATGGAATAGACAAGAGCTACCTCTTGCTCAACGAAATGGACTCAACACCGCATATTAAACGCCTAAGAATGTACCTGACTAGTAAGTATCTTAAAACCTATGGATTGCTATGTCTCCGAAAGAGAATCAAGCATGTGTACAGGGGCATAAACGCAGCAGTGATAGGATTGGAGAGGTTCGGTGAGCAAATGAAGACCCTTTGAAGTCATATTGCATGGTACCCATTCCACGGGTTTCAACTACCCAGGTTTAAGGTATTCTTCCTTCAGGTAAAACATGCATGTGGAACCTAGAGTATGATCAACCATGTGATCGGGAGACGTGTTCAAATATGTCTCAGTTTTCGTACCCTGGTACTCGGGTGCAACATTCCAGACGCTTTACTAACACCCTCCCGACTTGGAGAGTCAGTCCCTTTAACCTCCTGTTTGGCCCAGTTTGCAATTTCTGCGGAAGATGAACAGGAATAGCGAGAACCAATGAGAGACTAGCTGGAGGTGTCTGGACGGGCAAATTTAACTCTCATTTCCCACCAGGAAGAGGAATTAACCAAAGGCTCAGCGTGCCGTGCCGGAACCAGATTAGGGCCTGAAGCCATCCTGCGGTGTTGCGGCCAGCTCAAAAGAAAGCGAGTTGAAGAAAGGAGCTCAGGGGCACTGTAATTCACAAACCTGCAGAGTTATAAATGACAGCTATCGTCCAAAAATATACTGAAGTAAGGCTGCCAAGAGGACTTGAAAGCGGGGCAGAATTGCAGGAAACCGATTTCAGGAGGTAGACTGGAATTGCATTGAAAGCATAGGAAAAGAGGCAGAACGTCCACAATGATGCACTTGGCCAAAAAGGGCGTATGCGTTTTTTCCTGAATATATTCAGGAAAAAACGCATACGCCCTTTTTGGCCAACCAAGCAAACTTGCAAAGGAAATCTGCACTACAATGAAGTCTCACTTCCCCCCGGTCAAAAGGGCCATCTGAAAAAAGTGTAAAATCCAGAAAGGCAGGACAGGCCATGGAGAACTGGGAGCCTTGTTATGCTGATGGGCGGGATGTAAATTGCCAACAGACACTCGGGAGAAGTGTATGGTGTTTCCTGAAACATCTAAAATACAAAGCAACAGAGCCTAGGGCACTTCCACTTATGGTCCTATAGCTTAGGGAAATTAAAATCAAAAAGACACAGCCACCCCAAAGTTTGGGACGCCTCTGTTTACAAGAACCTCATTTACAGTACAAGTTCAACATCGCAGAAAGTGAAAAATGGATAAAGAAGTTGTGGTATTTACTTACAAAGCAATATCACTCAGCAATGAAATCTATGTCATCAGGCCCTTAGCAGCACAATGAGTGGATTCAGGTATGATGATTCTAACTGAAATAAGTCACACAGAAAAAGAAACATCATAAGATATCAGTAATACACGGAATGTAAACTTGGCTACACAGGAACTGAATTACAGAACAGAACAGGGTCTCAAATTTAGAAAACCAACTTATGCTTTCTTAAGGGTAAAGGTGAGTTGGGGTGCTGCATAAAACCAGAGATTGAAATGAGCACAGATAAAGTTCCTTAAGCCAAATAAGGAATAGACAAGAGCTACCTCTTGCTCAACGAAATGGACTGAACACCGCATATTAAACGCCTAAGAATGTACCTGACTAGTAAGTATCTTAAAACCTATGGATTGCTATGTCTCCGAAAGAGAATCAAGCATGTGTACAGGGGCATAAACGCAGCAGTGATAGGATTGGAGAGGTTCGGTGAGCAAATGAAGACCCTTTGAAGTCATATTGCATGGTACCCATTCCACGGGTTTCAACTACCCAGGTTTAAGGTATTCTTCCTTCAGGTAAAACATGCATGTGGAACCTAGAGTATGATCAACCATGTGATCGGGAGACGTGTTCAAATATGTCTCAGTTTTCGTACCCTGGTACTCGGGTGCAACATTCCAGACGCTTTACTAACACCCTCCCGACTTGGAGAGTCAGTCCCTTTAACCTCCTGTTTGGCCCAGTTTGCAATTTCTGCGGAAGATGAACAGGAATAGCGAGAACCAATGAGAGACTAGCTGGAGGTGTCTGGACGGGCAAATTTAACTCTCATTTCCCACCAGGAAGAGGAATTAACCAAAGGCTCAGCGTGCCGTGCCGGAACCAGATTAGGGCCTGAAGCCATCCTGCGGTGTTGCGGCCAGCTCAAAAGAAAGCGAGTTGAAGAAAGGAGCTCAGGGGCACTGTAATTCACAAACCTGCAGAGTTATAAATGACAGCTATCGTCCAAAAATATACTGAAGTAAGGCTGCCAAGAGGACTTGAAAGCGGGGCAGAATTGCAGGAAACCGATTTCAGGAGGTAGACTGGAATTGCATTGAAAGCATAGGAAAAGAGGCAGAACGTCCACAATGATGCACTTGGCCAAAAAGGGCGTATGCGTTTTTTCCTGAATATATTCAGGAAAAAACGCATACGCCCTTTTTGGCCAACCAAGCAAGCTTGCAAAGAAATCTGCACTACAATGAAGTCTCACTTCCCGGCGGTCAAAAGGGCCATCTGAAAAAAGTGTAAAATCCAGAAAGGCAGGACAGGCCATGGAGAACTGGGAGCCTTGTTATGCTGATGGGCGGGATGTAAATTGCCAACAGACACTCGGGAGAAGTGTATGGTGTTTCCTGAAACATCTAAAAAACAAAGCAACAGAGCCTAGGGCACTTCCACTTATGGTCCTATAGCTTAGGGAAATTAAAATCAAAAAGACACAGCCACCCCAAAGTTTGGGACGCCTCTGTTTACAAGAACCTCGTTTACAGTACAAGTTCAACATCGCAGAAAGTGAAAAATGGATAAAGAAGTTGTGGTATTTACTTACAAAGCAATATCACTCAGCAATGAAATCTATGTCATCAGGCCCTTAGCAGCACAATGAGTGGATTCAGGTATGATGATTCTAACTGAAATAAGTCACACAGAAAAAGAAACATCATAAGATATCAGTAATACACGGAATGTAAACTTGGCTACACAGGAACTGAATTACAGAACAGAACAGGGTCTCAAATTTAGAAAACCAACTTATGCTTGCTTAAGGGTAAAGGTGAGTTGGGGTGCTGCATAAAACCAGACATTGAAATGAGCACAGATAAAGTTCCTTAAGCCAAATATGGAATAGACAAGAGCTACCTCTTGCTCAACGAAATGGACTCAACACCGCATATTAAATGCCTAAGAATGTACCTGACTAGTAAGTATCTTAAAACCTATGGATTGCTATGTCTCCGAAAGAGAATCAAGCATGTGTACAGGGGCATAAACGCAGCAGTGATAGGATTGGAGAGGTTCGGTGAGCAAATGAAGACCCTTTGAAGTCATATTGCATGGTACCCATTCCACGGGTTTCAACTACCCAGGTTTAAGGTATTCTTCCTTCAGCTAAAACATGCATGTGGAACCTAGAGTATGATCAACCATGTGATCGGGAGACGTGTTCAAATATGTCTCAGTTTTCGTACCCTGGTACTCGGGTGCAACATTCCAGACGCTTTACTAACACCCTCCCGACTTGGAGAGTCAGTCCCTTTAACCTCCTGTTTGGCCCAGTTTGCAATTTCTGCGGAAGATGAACAGGAATAGCGAGAACCAATGAGAGACTAGCTGGAGGTGTCTGGACGGGCAAATTTAACTCTCATTTCCCACCAGGAAGAGGAATTAACCAAAGGCTCAGCGTGCCGTGCCGGAACCAGATTAGGGCCTGAAGCCATCCTGCGGTGTTGCGGCCAGCTCAAAAGAAAGCGAGTTGAAGAAAGGAGCTCAGGGGCACTGTAATTCACAAACCTGCAGAGTTATAAATGACAGCTATCGTCCAAAAATATACTGAAGTAAGGCTGCCAAGAGGACTTGAAAGCGGGGCAGAATTGCAGGAAACTGATTTCAGGAGGCAGACTGGAATTGCATTGAAAGCATAGGAAAAGAGGCAGAACGTCCACAATGATGCACTTGGCCAAAAAGGGCGTATGCGTTTTTTCCTGAATATATTCAGGAAGAAACGCATACGCCCTTTTTGGCCAACCAAGCAAGCTTGCAAAGGAAATCTGCACTACAATGAAGTCTCACTTCCCCCCGGTCAAAAGGGCCATCTGAAAAAAGTGTAAAATCCAGAAAGACAGGACAGGCCATGGAGAACTGGGAGCCTTGTTATGCTGATGGGCGGGATGTAAATTGCCAACAGACACTCGGGAGAAGTGTATGGTGTTTCCTGAAACATCTAAAAAACAAAGCAACAGAGCCTAGGGCACTTCCACTTATGGTCCTATAGCTTAGGGAAATTAAAATCAAAAAGACACAGCCACCCCAAAGTTTGGGACGCCTCTGTTTACAAGAACCTCGTTTACAGTACAAGTTCAACATCGCAGAAAGTGAAAAATGGATAAAGAAGTTGTGGTATTTACTTACAAAGCAATATCACTCAGCAATGAAATCTATGTCATCAGGCCCTTAGCAGCACAATGAGTGGATTCATGTATGATGATTCTAACTGAAATAAGTCACACAGAAAAAGAAACATCATAAGATATCAGTAATACACGGAATGTAAACTAGGCTACATAGGAACTGTATTACAGAACAGAACAGGGTCTCAAATTTAGAAAACCAACTTATGCTTGCTTAAGGGTAAAGGTGAGTTGGGGTGCTGCATAAAACCAGAGATTGAAATGAGCACAGATAAAGTTCCTTAAGCCAAATATGGAATAGACAAGAGCTACTCCTTGCTCAACGAAATGGACTCAACACCGCATATTAAATGCCTAAGAATGTACCTGACTAGTAAGTATCTTAAAACCTATGGATTGCTATGTCTCCGAAAGAGAATCAAGCATGTGTACAGGGGCATAAACGCAGCAGTGATAGGATTGGAGAGGTTCGGTGAGCAAATGAAGACCCTTTGAAGTCATATTGCATGGTACCCATTCCACGGGTTTCAACTACCCAGGTTTAAG
Source organism: Pseudorca crassidens (assembly GCF_039906515.1). Taxonomy (NCBI): domain Eukaryota; kingdom Metazoa; phylum Chordata; class Mammalia; order Artiodactyla; family Delphinidae; genus Pseudorca; species Pseudorca crassidens. The sequence goes on along the minus strand of NW_027136221.1, from coordinate 59,420 downwards.
GTATTCTTCCTTCAGCTAAAACATGCATGTGGAACCTAGAGTATGATCAACCATGTGATCGGGAGACGTGTTCAAATATGTCTCAGTTTTCGTACCCTGGTACTCAGGTGCAACATTCCAGACGCTTTACTAACACCCTCCCGACTTGGAGAGTCAGTCCCTTTAACCTCCTGTTTGGCCCAGTTTGCAAATTCTGTGGAAGATGAACAGGAATATCGAGAACCAATGAGAGACTAGCTGGAGGTGTCTGGACGGGCAAATTTAACTCTCATTTCCCACCAGGAAGAGGAATTAACCAAAGGCTCAGCGTGCCGTGCCGGAAACAGATTAGGGCCTGAAGCCATCCTGCCGTGTTGCGGCCAGCTCAGAAGAAAGCGAGTTGAAGAAAGGAGCTCAGGGGCACTGTAATTCACAAACCTGCAGAGTTATAAATGACAGCTATTGTCCAAAAATATACTGAAGTAAGGCTGCCAAGAGGACTTGAAAGCGGGGCAGGATTGCAGGAAACCGATTTCAGGAGGTAGACTGGAATTGCATTGAAAGCATAGGAAAAGAGGCAGAACGTCCACAATGATGCACTTGGCCAAAAAGGGCGTATGCGTTTTTTCCTGAATATATTCAGGAAAAAACGCATACGCCCTTTTTGGCCAACCAAGCAAACTTGCAAAGGAAATCTGCACTACAATGAAGTCTCACTTCCCCCCGGTCAAAAGGGCCATCTGAAAAATGTGTAAAATCCAGAAAGGCAGGACAGGCCATGGAGAACTGGGAGCCTTGTTATGCTGATGGGCGGGATGTAAATTGCCAACAGACACTCGGGAGAAGTGTATGGTGTTTCCTGAAACATCTAAAAAACAAAGCAACAGAGCCTAGGGCACTTCCACTTATGGTCCTATAGCTTAGGGAAATTAAAGTCAAAAGGACACAGCCACCCCAAAGTTTGGGACGCCTCTGTTTACAAGAACCTCGTTTACAGTACAAGTTCAACATCGCAGAAAGTGAAAAATGGATAAAGAAGTTGTGGTATTTACTTACAAAGCAATATCACTCAGCAATGAAATCTATGTCATCAGGCCCTTAGCAGCACAATGAGTGGATTCAGGTATGATGATTCTAACTGAAATAAGTCACACAGAAAAAGAAACATCATAAGATATCAGTAATACACGGAATGTAAACTTGGCTACACAGGAACTGAATTACAGAACAGAACAGGGTCTCAAATTTAGAAAACCAACTTATGCTTGCTTAAGGGTAAAGGTGAGTTGGGGTGCTGCATAAAACCAGAGATTGAAATGAGCACAGATAAAGTTCCTTAAGCCAAATATGGAATAGACAAGAGCTACTCCTTGCTCAACGAAATGGACTCAACACCGCATATTAAACGCCTAAGAATGTACCTGACTAGTAAGTATCTTAAAACCTATGGATTGCTATGTCTCCAAAAGAGAATCAAGCGTGTATACAGGGGCATAAACGCAGCAGTGATAGGATTGGAGAGGTTCGGTGAGCAAATGAAGACCCTTTGAAGTCATATTGCATGGTACCCATTCCACGGGTTTCAACTACCCAGGTTTAAGGTATTCTTCCTTCAGCTAAAACATGCATGTGGAACCTAGAGTATGATCAACCATGTGATTGGGAGACGTGTTCAAATATGTCTCAGTTTTCGTACCCTGGTGCTCGGGTGCAACATTCCAGACGCTTTACTAACACCCTCCCGACTTGGAGAGTCAGTCCCTTTAACCTCCTGTTTGGCCCAGTTTGCAATTTCTGCGGAAGATGAACAGGAATAGCGAGAACCAATGAGAGACTAGCTGGAGGTGTCTGGACGGGCAAATTTAACTCTCATTTCCCACCAGGAAGAGGAATTAACCAAAGGCTCAGCGTGCCGTGCCGGAACCAGATTAGGGCCTGAAGCCATCCTGCGGTGTTGCGGCCAGCTCAAAAGAAAGCGAGTTGAAGAAAGGAGCTCAGGGGCACTGTAATTCACAAACCTGCAGAGTTATAAATGACAGCTATCGTCCAAAAATATACTGAAGTAAGGCTGCCAAGAGGACTTGAAAGCGGGGCAGAATTGCAGGAAACCGATTTCAGGAGGTAGACTGGAATTGCATTGAAAGCATAGGAAAAGAGGCAGAACGTCCACAATGATGCACTTGGCCAAAAAGGGCGTAGGCGTTTTTTCCTGAATATATTCAGGAAAAAACGCCTACGCCCTTTTTGGCCAACCAAGCAAGCTTGCAAAGGAAATCTGCACTACAATGAAGTCTCACTTCCCCCCGGTCAAAAGGGCCATCTGAAAAAAGTGTAAAATCCAGAAAGGCAGGACAGGCCATGGAGAACTGGGAGCCTTGTTATGCTGATGGGCAGGATGTAAATTGCCAACAGACACTCGGGAGAAGTGTATGGTGTTTCCTGAAACATCTAAAAAACAAAGCAACAGAGCCTAGGGCACATCCACTTATGGTCCTATAGCTTAGGGAAATTAAAATCAAAAAGACACAGCCACCCCAAAGTTTGGGACGCCTCTGTTTACAAGAACCTCGTTTACAGTACAAGTTCAACATCGCAGAAAGTGAAAAATGGATAAAGAAGTTGTGGTATTTACTTACAAAGCAATATCACTCAGCAATGAAATCTATGTCATCAGGCCCTTAGCAGCACAATGAGTGGATTCAGGTATGATGATTCTAACTGAAATAAGTCACACAGAAAAAGAAACATCATAAGATATCACTAATACACGGAATGTAAACTTGGCTACACAGGAACTGAATTACAGAACAGAACAGGGTCTCAAATTTAGAAAACCAACTTATGCTTGCTTAAGGGTAAAGGTGAGTTGGGGTGCTGCATAAAACCAGAGATTGAAATGAGCACAGATAAAGTTCCTTAAGCCAAATATGGAATAGACAAGAGCTACTCCTTGCTCAACGAAATGGACTCAACACCGCATATTAAATGCCTAAGAATGTACCTGACTAGTAAGTATCTTAAAACCTATGGATTGCTATGTCTCCGAAAGAGAATCAAGCATGTGTACAGGGGCATAAACGCAGCAGTGATAGGATTGGAGAGGTTCGGTGAGCAAATGAAGACCCTTTGAAGTCATATTGCATGGTACCCATTCCACGGGTTTCAACTACCCAGGTTTAAGGTATTCTTCCTTCAGCTAAAACATGCATGTGTAACCTAGAGTATGATCAACCATGTGATCGGGAGACGTGTTCAAATATGTCTCAGTTTTCGTACCCTGGTACTCGGGTGCAACATTCCAGACGCTTTACTAACACCCTCCCGACTTGGAGAGTCAGTCCCTTTAACCTCCTGTTTGGCCCAGTTTGCAATTTCTGCGGAAGATGAACAGGAATAGCGAGAACCAATGAGAGACTAGCTGGAGGTGTCTGGACGGGCAAATTTAACTCTCATTTCCCACCAGGAAGAGGAATTAACCAAAGGCTCAGCGTGCCGTGCCAGAACCAGATTAGGGCCTGAAGCCATCCTGCGGTGTTGCGGCCAGCTCAAAAGAAAGCGAGTTGAAGAAAGGAGCTCAGGGGCACTGTAATTCACAAACCTGCAGAGTTATAAATGACAGCTATCGTCCAAAAATATACTGAAGTAAGGCTGCCAAGAGGACTTGAAAGCGGGGCAGAATTGCAGGAAACCGATTTCAGGAGGTAGACTGGAATTGCATTGAAAGCATAGGAAAAGAGGCAGAACGTCCACAATGATGCACTTGGCCAAAAAGGGCGTATGCGTTTTTTCCTGAATATATTCAGGAAAAAACGCATACGCCCTTTTTGGCCAACCAAGCAAGCTTGCAAAGGAAATCTGCACTACAATGAAGTCTCACTTCCCCCCGGTCAAAAGGGCCATCTGAAAAAAGTGTAAAATCCAGAAAGACAGGACAGGCCATGGAGAACTGGGAGCCTTGTTATGCTGATGGGCGGGATGTAAATTGCCAACAGACACTCGGGAGAAGTGTATGGTGTTTCCTGAAACATCTAAAAAACAAAGCAACAGAGCCTAGGGCACTTCCACTTATGGTCCTATAGCTTAGGGAAATTAAAATCAAAAAGACACAGCCACCCCAAAGTTTGGGACGCCTCTGTTTACAAGAACCTCGTTTACAGTACAAGTTCAACATCGCAGAAAGTGAAAAATGGATAAAGAAGTTGTGGTATTTACTTACAAAGCAATATCACTCAGCAATGAAATCTATGTCATCAGGCCCTTAGCAGCACAATGAGTGGATTCAGGTATGATGATTCTAACTGAAATAAGTCACACAGAAAAAGAAACATCATAAGATATCAGTAATACACGGAATGTAAACTTGGCTACACAGGAACTGAATTACAGAACAGAACAGGGTCTCAAATTTAGAAAACCAACGTATGCTTGCTTAAGGGGAAAGGTGAGTTGGGGTGCTGCATAAAACCAGAGATTGAAATGAGCACAGATAAAGTTCCTTAAGCCAAATATGGAATAGACAAGAGCTACTCCTTGCTCAACGAAATGGACTCAACACCGCATATTAAATGCCTAAGAATGTACCTGACTAGTAAGTATCTTAAAACCTATGGATTGCTATGTCTCCGAAAGAGAATCAAGCATGTGTACAGGCGCATAAACGCAGCAGTGATAGGATTGGAGAGGTTCGGTGAGCAAATGAAGACCCTTTGAAGTCATATTGCATGGTACCCATTCCACGGGTTTCAACTACCCAGGTTTAAGGTATTCTTCCTTCAGCTAAAACATGCATGTGGAACCTAGAGTATGATCAACCATGTGATCGGGAGACGTGTTCAAATATGTCTCAGGTTTCGTACCCTGGTACTCGGGTGCAACATTCCAGACGCTTTACTAACACCCTCCCGACTTGGAGAGTCAGTCCCTTTAACCTCCTGTTTGGCCCAGTTTGCAATTTCTGCGGAAGATGAACAGGAATAGCGAGAACCAATGAGAGACTAGCTGGAGGTGTCTGGACGGGCAAATTTAACTCTCATTTCCCACCAGGAAGAGGAATTAACCAAAGGCTCAGCGTGCCGTGCCGGAACCAGATTAGGGCCTGAAGCCATCCTGCGGTGTTGCGGCCAGCTCAAAAGAAAGCGAGTTGAAGAAAGGAGCTCAGGGGCACTGTAATTCACAAACCTGCAGTTATAAATGACAGCTATCGTCCAAAAATATACTGAAGTAAGGCTGCCAAGAGGACTTGAAAGCGGGGCAGAATTGCAGGAAACCGATTTCAGGAGGTAGACTGGAATTGCATTGAAAGCATAGGAAAAGAGGCAGAACGTCCACAATGATGCACTTGGCCAAAAAGGGCGTAGGCGTTTTTTCCTGAATATATTCAGGAAAAAACGCCTACGCCCTTTTTGGCCAACCAAGCAAGCTTGCAAAGGAAATCTGCACTACAATGAAGTCTCACTTCCCCCCGGTCAAAAGGGCCATCTGAAAAAAGTGTAAAATCCAGAAAGACAGGACAGGCCATGGAGAACTGGGAGCCTTGTTATGCTGATGGGCGGGATGTAAATTGCCAACAGACACTCGGGAGAAGTGTATGGTGTTTCCTGAAACATCTAAAAAACAAAGCAACAGAGCCTAGGGCACTTCCACTTATGGTCCTATAGCTTAGGGAAATTAAAATCAAAAAGACACAGCCACCCCAAAGTTTGGGACGCCTCTGTTTACAAGAACCTCGTTTACAGTACAAGTTCAACATCGCAGAAAGTGAAAAATGGATAAAGAAGTTGTGGTATTTACTTACAAAGCAATATCACTCAGCAATGAAATCTATGTCATCAGGCCCTTAGCAGCACAATGAGTGGATTCAGGTATGATGATTCTAACTGAAATAAGTCACACAGAAAAAGAAACATCATAAGATATCAGGAATACACAGAATGTAAACTTGGCTACACAGGAACTGAATTACAGAACAGAACAGGGTCTCAAATTTAGAAAACCAACTTATGCTTCCTTAAGGGTAAAGGTGAGTAGGGGTGCTGCATAAAACCAGAGATTGAAATGAGCACAGATAAAATTCCTTAAGCCAAATATGGAATAGACAAGAGCTACCTCTTGCTCAACGAAATGGACTCAACACCGCATATTAAATGCCTAAGAATGTACCTGACTAGTAAGTATCTTAAAACCTATGGATTGCTATGTCTCCGAAAGAGAATCAAGCATGTGTACAGGGGCATAAACGCAGCAGTGATAGGATTGGAGAGGTTCGGTGAGCAAATGAAGACCCTTTGAAGTCATATTGCATGGTACCCATTCCACGGGTTTCAACTACCCAGGTTTAAGGTATTCTTCCTTCAGCTAAAACATGCATGTGGAACCTAGAGTATGATCAACCATGTGATCGGGAGATGTGTTCAAATATGTCTCAGTTTTCGTACCCTGGTACTCGGGTGCAACATTCCAGACGCTTTACTAACACCCTCGCGACTTGGAGAGTCAGTCCCTTTAACCTCCTGTTTGGCCCAGTTTGCAATTTCTGCGGAAGATGAACAGGAATAGCGAGAACCAATGAGAGACTAGCTGGAGGTGTCTGGACGGGCAAATTTAACTCTCATTTCCCACCAGGAAGAGGAATTAACCAAAGGCTCAGCGTGCCGTGCCGGAACCAGATTAGGGCCTGAAGCCATCCTGCGGTGTTGCGGCCAGCTCAAAAGAAAGCGAGTTGAAGAAAGGAGCTCAGGGGCACTGTAATTCACAAACCTGCAGAGTTATAAATGACAGCTATCGTCCAAAAATATACTGAAGTAAGGCTGCCAAGAGGACTTGAAAGCGGGGCAGAATTGCAGGAAACCGATTTCAGGAGGTAGACTGGAATTGCATTGAAAGCATAGGAAAAGAGGCAGAACGTCCACAATGATGCACTTGGCCAAAAAGGGCGTATGCGTTTTTTCCTGAATATATTCAGGAAAAAACGCATACGCCCTTTTTGGCCAACCAAGCAAGCTTGCAAAGGAAATCTGCACTACAATGAAGTCTCACTTCCCCCCGGTCAAAAGGGCCATCTGAAAAAAGTGTAAAATCCAGAAAGGCAGGACAGGCCATGGAGAACTGGGAGCCTTGTTATGCTGATGGGCGGGATGTAAATTGCCAACAGACACTCGGGAGAAGTGTATGGTGTTTCCTGAAACATCTAAAAAACAAAGCAACAGAGCCTAGGGCACTTCCACTTATGGTCCTATAGCTTAGGGAAATTAAAATCAAAAAGACACAGCCACCCCAAAGTTTGGGACGCCTCTGTTTACAAGAACCTCGTTTACAGTACAAGTTCAACATCGCAGAAAGTGAAAAATGGATAAAGAAGTTGTGGTATTTACTTACAAAGCAATATCACTCAGCAATGAAATCTATGTCATCAGGCCCTTAGCAGCACAATGAGTGGATTCAGGTATGATGATTCTAACTGAAATAAGTCACACAGAAAAAGAAACATCATAAGATATCAGTAATACACGGAATGTAAACTTGGCTACACAGGAACTGAATTACAGAACAGAACAGGGTCTCAAATTTAGAAAACCAACTTATGCTTGCTTAAGGGTAAAGGTGAGTTGGGGTGCTGCATAAAACCAGAGATTGAAATGAGCACAGATAAAGTTCCTTAAGCCAAATATGGAATAGACAAGAGCTACTCCTTGCTCAACGAAATGGACTCAACACCGCATATTAAATGCCTAAGAATGTACCTGACTAGTAAGTATCTTAAAACCTATGGATTGCTATGTCTCCGAAAGAGAATCAAGCATGTGTACAGGGGCATAAACGCAGCAGTGATAGGATTGGAGAGGTTCGGTGAGCAAATGAAGACCCTTTGAAGTCATATTGCATGGTACCCATTCCACGGGTTTCAACTACCCAGGTTTAAGGTATTCTTCCTTCAGCTAAAACATGCATGTGGAACCTAGAGTATGATCAACCATGTGATCGGGAGACGTGTTCAAATATGTCTCAGTTTTCGTACCCTGGTACTCGGGTGCAACATTCCAGACGCTTTACTAACACCCTCCCGACTTGGAGAGTCAGTCCCTTTAACCTCCTGTTTGGCCCAGTTTGCAATTTCTGCGGAAGATGAACAGGAATAGCGAGAACCAATGAGAGACTAGCTGGAGGTGTCTGGACGGGCAAATTTAACTCTCATTTCCCACCAGGAAGAGGAATTAACCAAAGGCTCAGCGTGCCGTGCCAGAACCAGATTAGGGCCTGAAGCCATCCTGCGGTGTTGCGGCCAGCTCAAAAGAAAGCGAGTTGAAGAAAGGAGCTCAGGGGCACTGTAATTCACAAACCTGCAGAGTTATAAATGACAGCTATCGTCCAAAAATATACTGAAGTAAGGCTGCCAAGAGGACTTGAAAGCGGGGCAGAATTGCAGGAAACTGATTTCAGGAGGCAGACTGGAATTGCATTGAAAGCATAGGAAAAGAGGCAGAACGTCCACAATGATGCACTTGGCCAAAAAGGGCGTATGCGTTTTTTCCTGAATATATTCAGGAAAAAACGCATACGCCCTTTTTGGCCAACCAAGCAAGCTTGCAAAGGAAATCTGCACTACAATGAAGTCTCACTTGCCCCCGGTCAAAAGGGCCATCTGAAAAAAGTGTAAAATCCAGAAAGGCAGGACAGGCCATGGAGAACTGGGAGCCTTGTTATGCTGATGGGCGGGATGTAAATTGCCAACAGACACTCGGGAGAAGTGTATGGTGTTTCCTGAAACATCTAAAAAACAAAGCAACAGAGCCTAGGGCACTTCCACTTATGGTCCTATAGCTTAGGGAAATTAAAATCAAAAAGACACAGCCACCCCAAAGTTTGGGACGCCTCTGTTTACAAGAACCTCGTTTACAGTACAAGTTCAACATCGCAGAAAGTGAAAAATGGATAAAGAAGTTGTGGTATTTACTTACAAAGCAATATCACTCTGCAATGAAATCTATGTCATCAGGCCCTTAGCAGCACAATGAGTGGATTCAGGTATGATGATTCTAACTGAAATAAGTCACACAGAAAAAGAAACATCATAAGATATCAGTAATACACGGAATGTAAACTTGGCTACACAGGAACTGAATTACAGAACAGAACAGGGTCTCAAATTTAGAAAACCAACTTATGCTTGCTTAAGGGTAAAGGTGAGTCGGGGTGCTGCATAAAACCAGAGATTGAAATGAGCACAGATAAAGTTCCTTAAGCCAAATATGGAATAGACAAGAGCTACTCCTTGCTCAACGAAATGGACTCAACACCGCATATTAAATGCCTAAGAATGTACCTGACTAGTAAGTATCTTAAAACCTATGGATTGCTATGTCTCCGAAAGAGAATCAAGCATGTGTACAGGGGCATAAACGCAGCAGTGATAGGATTGGAGAGGTTCGGTGAGCAAATGAAGACCCTTTGAAGTCATATTGCATGGTACCCATTCCACGGGTTTCAACTACCCAGGTTTAAGGTATTCTTCCTTCAGCTAAAACATGCATGTGGAACCTAGAGTATGATCAACCATGTGATCGGGAGACGTGTTCAAATATGTCTCAGTTTTCGTACCCTGGTACTCGGGTGCAACATTCCAGACGCTTTACTAACACCCTCCCGACTTGGAGAGTCAGTCCCTTTAACCTCCTGTTTGGCCCAGTTTGCAATTTCTGCGGAAGATGAACAGGAATAGCGAGAACCAATGAGAGACTAGCTGGAGGTGTCTGGACGGGCAAATTTAACTCTCATTTCCCACCAGGAAGAGGAATTAACCAAAGGCTCAGCGTGCCGTGCCAGAACCAGATTAGGGCCTGAAGCCATCCTGCGGTGTTGCGGCCAGCTCAAAAGAAAGCGAGTTGAAGAAAGGAGCTCAGGGGCACTGTAATTCACAAACCTGCAGAGTTATAAATGACAGCTATCGTCCAAAAATATACTGAAGTAAGGCTGCCAAGAGGACTTGAAAGCGGGGCAGAATTGCAGGAAACTGATTTCAGGAGGCAGACTGGAATTGCATTGAAAGCATAGGAAAAGAGGCAGAACGTCCACAATGATGCACTTGGCCAAAAAGGGCGTATGCGTTTTTTCCTGAATATATTCAGGAAAAAACGCATACGCCCTTTTTGGCCAACCAAGCAAGCTTGCAAAGGAAATCTGCACTACAATGAAGTCTCACTTGCCCCCGGTCAAAAGGGCCATCTGAAAAAAGTGTAAAATCCAGAAAGGCAGGACAGGCCATGGAGAACTGGGAGCCTTGTTATGCTGATGGGCGGGATGTAAATTGCCAACAGACACTCGGGAGAAGTGTATGGTGTTTCCTGAAACATCTAAAAAACAAAGCAACAGAGCCTAGGGCACTTCCACTTATGGTCCTATAGCTTAGGGAAATTAAAATCAAAAAGACACAGCCACCCCAAAGTTTGGGACGCCTCTGTTTACAAGAACCTCGTTTACAGTACAAGTTCAACATCGCAGAAAGTGAAAAATGGATAAAGAAGTTGTGGTATTTACTTACAAAGCAATATCACTCTGCAATGAAATCTATGTCATCAGGCCCTTAGCAGCACAATGAGTGGATTCAGGTATGATGATTCTAACTGAAATAAGTCACACAGAAAAAGAAACATCATAAGATATCAGTAATACACGGAATGTAAACTTGGCTACACAGGAACTGAATTACAGAACAGAACAGGGTCTCAAATTTAGAAAACCAACTTATGCTTGCTTAAGGGTAAAGGTGAGTCGGGGTGCTGCATAAAACCAGAGATTGAAATGAGCACAGATAAAGTTCCTTAAGCCAAATATGGAATAGACAAGAGCTACTCCTTGCTCAACGAAATGGACTCAACACCGCATATTAAATGCCTAAGAATGTACCTGACTAGTAAGAATCTTAAAACCTATGGATTGCTATGTCTCCGAAAGAGAATCAAGCATGTGTACAGGGGCATAAACGCAGCAGTGATAGGATTGGAGAGGTTCGGTGAGCAAATGAAGACCCTTTGAAGTCATATTGCATGGTACCCATTCCACGGGTTTCAACTACCCAGGTTTAAGGTATTCTTCCTTCAGGTAAAACATGCATGTGGAACCTAGAGTATGATCAACCATGTGATCGGGAGACGTGTTCAAATATGTCTCAGTTTTCGTACCCTGGTACTCGGGTGCAACATTCCAGACACTTTACTAACACCCTCCCGACTTGGAGAGTCAGTCCCTTTAACCTCCTGTTTGGCCCAGTTTGCAATTTCTGCGGAAGATGAACAGGAATAGCGAGAACCAATGAGAGACTAGCTGGAGGTGTCTGGACGGGCAAATTTAACTCTCATTTCCCACCAGGAAGAGGAATTAACCAAAGGCTCAGCGTGCCGTGCCGGAACCAGATTAGGGCCTGAAGCCATCCTGCGGTGTTGCGGCCAGCTCAAAAGAAAGCGAGTTGAAGAAAGGAGCTCAGGGGCACTGTAATTCACAAACCTGCAGAGTTATAAATGACAGCTATCGTCCAAAAATATACTGAAGTAAGGCTGCCAAGAGGACTTGAAAGCGGGGCAGAATTGCAGGAAACCGATTTCAGGAGGCAGACTGGAATTGCATTGAAAGCATAGGAAAAGAGGCAGAACGTCCACAATGATGCACTTGGCCAAAAAGGGCATATGCGTTTTTACCTGAATATATTCAGGAAGAAACGCATACGCCCTTTTTGGCCAACCAAGCAAGCTTGCAAAGGAAATCTGCACTACAATGAAGTCTCACTTCCCCCCGGTCAAAAGGGCCATCTGAAAAAAGTGTAAAATCCAGAAAGGCAGGACAGGCCATGGAGAACTGGGAGCCTTGTTATGCTGATGGGCGGGATGTAAATTGCCAACAGACACTCGGGAGAAGTGTATGGTGTTTCCTGAAACATCTAAAAAACAAAGCAACAGAGCCTAGGGCACTTCCACTTATGGTCCTATAGCTTAGGGAAATTAAAATCAAAAAGACACAGCCACCCCAAAGTTTGGGACGCCTCTGTTTACAAGAACCTCGTTTACAGTACAAGTTCAACATCGCAGAAAGTGAAAAATGGATAAAGAAGTTGTGGTATTTACTTACAAAGCAATATCACTCAGCAATGAAATCTATGTCATCAGGCCCTTAGCAGCACAATGAGTGGATTCAGGTATGATGATTCTAACTGAAATAAGTCACACAGAAAAAGAAACATCATAAGATATCAGTAATACACGGAATGTAAACTTGGCTACACAGGAACTGTATTACAGAACAGAACAGGGTCTCAAATTTAGAAAACCAACTTATGCTTGCTTAAGGGTAAAGGTGAGTTGGGGTGCTGCATAAAACCAGAGATTGAAATGAGCACAGATAAAGTTCCTTAAGCCAAATATGGAATAGACAAGAGCTACCTCTTTCTCAACGAAATGGACTCAACACCGCATATTAAACGCCTAAGAATGTACCTGACTAGTTAGTATCTTAAAACCTATGGATTGCTATGTCTCCGAAAGAGAATCAAGCATGTGTACAGGGGCATAAACGCAGCAGTGATAGGATTGGAGAGGTTCGGTGAGCAAATGAAGACCCTTTGAAGTCATATTGCATGGTACCCATTCCACGGGTTTCAACTACCCAGGTTTAAGGTATTCTTCCTTCAGCTAAAACATGCATGTGGAACCTAGAGTATGATCAACCATGTGATTGGGAGACGTGTTCAAATATGTCTCAGTTTTCGTACCCTGGTACTCGGGTGCAACATTCCAGACGCTTTACTAACACCCTCCCGTCTTGGAGAGTCTGTCCCTTTAACCTCCTGTTTGGCCCAGTTTGCAATTTCTGCGGAAGATGAACAGGAATAGCGAGAACCAATGAGAGACTAGCTGGAGGTGTCTGGACGGGCAAATTTAACTCTCATTTCCCACCAGGAAGAGGAATTAACCAAAGGCTCAGCGTGCCGTGCCGGAACCAGATTAGGGCCTGAAGCCATCCTGCGGTGTTGCGGCCAGCTCAAAAGAAAGCGAGTTGAAGAAAGGAGCTCAGGGGCACTGTAATTCACAAACCTGCAGAGTTATAAATGACAGCTATCGTCCAAAAATATACTGAAGTAAGGCTGCCAAGAGGACTTGAAAGCGGGGCAGAATTGCAGGAAACCGATTTCAGGAGGTAGACTGGAATTGCATTGAAAGCATAGGAAAAGAGGCAGAACGTCCACAATGATGCACTTGGCCAAAAAGGGCGTATGTGTTTTTTCCTGAATATATTCAGGAAGAAACGCATACGCCCTTTTTGGCCAACCAAGCAAGCTTGCAAAGGAAATCTGCACTACAATGAAGTCTCACTTCCCCCCGGTCAAAAGGGCCATCTGAAAAAAGTGTAAAATCCAGAAAGGCAGGACAGGCCATGGAGAACTGGGAGCCTTGTTATGCTGATGGGCGGGATGTAAATTGCCAACAGACACTCGGGAGAAGTGTATGGTGTTTCCTGAAACATCTAAAAAACAAAGCAACAGAGCCTAGGGCACTTCCACTTATGGTCCTATAGCTTAGGGAAATTAAAATCAAAAAGACACAGCCACCTCAAAGTTTGGGACGCCTCTGTTTACAAGAACCTCGTTTACAGTACAAGTTCAACATCGCAGAAAGTGAAAAATGGATAAAGAAGTTGTGGTATTTACTTACAAAGCAATATCACTCAGCAATGAAATCTATGTCATCAGGCCCTTAGCAGCACAATGAGTGGATTCAGGTATGATGATTCTAACTGAAATAAGTCACACAGAAAAAGAAACATCATAAGATATCAGTAATACACGGAATGTAAACTTGGCTACACAGGAACTGAATTACAGAACAGAACAGGGTCTCAAATTTAGAAAACCAACTTATGCTTGCTTAAGGGGAAAGGTGAGTTGGGGTGCTGCATAAAACCAGAGATTGAAATGAACACAGATAAAGTTCCTTAAGCCAAATATGGAATAGACAAGAGCTACTCCTTGCTCAACGAAATGGACTCAACACCGCATATTAAATGCCTAAGAATGTACCTGACTAGTAAGTATCTTAAAACCTATGGATTGCTATGTCTCCGAAAGAGAATCAAGCATGTGTACAGGGGCATAAACGCAGCAGTGATAGGATTGGAGAGGTTCGGTGAGCAAATGAAGACCCTTTGAAGTCATATTGCATGGTACCCATTCCACGGGTTTCAACTACCCAGGTTTAAGGTATTCTTCCTTCAGCTAAAACATGCATGTGGAACCTAGAGTATGATCAACCATGTGATCGGGAGACGTGTTCAAATATGTCTCAGTTTTCGTACCCTGGTACTCGGGTGCAACATTCCAGATGCTTTACTAACACCCTCCCGACTTGGAGAGTCAGTCCCTTTAACCTCCTGTTTGGCCCAGTTTGCAATTTCTGCGGAAGATGAACAGGAATAGCGAGAACCAATGAGAGACTAGCTGGAGGTGTCTGGATGGGCAAATTTAACTCTCATTTCCCACCAGGAAGAGGAATTAACCAAAGGCTCAGCGTGCCGTGCCGGAACCAGATTAGGGCCTGAAGCCATCCTGCGGTGTTGCGGCCAGCTCAAAAGAAAGCGAGTTGAAGAAAGGAGCTCAGGGGCACTGTAATTCACAAACCTGCAGAGTTATAAATGACAGCTATCGTCCAAAAATATACTGAAGTAAGGCTGCCAAGAGGACTTGAAAGCGGGGCAGAATTGCAGGAAACTGATTTCAGGAGGCAGACTGGAATTGCATTGAAAGCATAGGAAAAGAGGCAGAACGTCCACAATGATGCACTTGGCCAAAAAGGGCGTATGCGTTTTTTCCTGAATATATTCAGGAAAAAACGCATACGCCCTTTTTGGCCAACCAAGCAAGCTTGCAAAGGAAATCTGCACTACAATGAAGTCTCACTTCCCCGCGGTCAAAAGGGCCATCTGAAAAAAGTGTAAAATCCAGAAAGGCAGGACAGGCCATGGAGAACTGGGAGCCTTGTTATGCTGATGGGCGGGATGTAAATTGCCAACAGACACTCGGGAGAAGTGTATGGTGTTTCCTGAAACATCTAAAAAACAAAGCAACAGAGCCTAGGGCACTTCCACTTATGGTCCTATAGCTTAGGGAAATTAAAATCAAAAAGACACAGCCACCCCAAAGTTTGGGACGCCTCTGTTTACAAGAACCTCGTTTACAGTACAAGTTCAACATCGCAGAAAGTGAAAAATGGATAAAGAAGTTGTGGTATTTACTTACAAAGCAATATCACTCAGCAATGAAATCTATGTCATCAGGCCCTTAGCAGCACAATGAGTGGATTCAGGTATGATGATTCTAACTGAAATAAGTCACACAGTAAAAGAAACATCATAAGATATCAGTAATACACGGAATGTAAACTTGGCTACACAGGAACTGAATTACAGAACAGAACAGGGTCTCAAATTTAGAAAACCAACTTATGCTTTCTTAAGGATAAAGGTGAGTTGGGGTGCTGCATAAAACCAGAGATTGAAATGAGCACAGATAAAGTTCCTTAAGCCAAATATGGAATAGACAAGAGCTACCTCTTGCTCAACGAAATGGACTCAACACCGCATATTAAACGCCTAAGAATGTACCTGACTAGTAAGTATCTTAACACCTATGGATTGCTATGTCTCCGAAAGAGAATCAAGCATGTGTACAGGGGCATAAACGCAGCAGTGATAGGATTGGAGAGGTTCGGTGAGCAAATGAAGACCCTTTGAAGTCATATTGCATGGTACCCATTCCACGGGTTTCAACTACCCAGGTTTAAGGTATTCTTCCTTCAGGTAAAACATGCATGTGGAACCTAGAGTATGATCAACCATGTGATCGGGAGACGTGTTCAAATATGTCTCAGTTTTCGTACCCTGGTACTCGGGTGCAACATTCCAGACGCTTTACTAACACCCTCCCGACTTGGAGAGTCAGTCCCTTTAACCTCCTGTTTGGCCCAGTTTGCAATTTCTGCGGAAGATGAACAGGAATAGCGAGAACCAATGAGAGACTAGCTGGAGGTGTCTGGACGGGCAAATTTAACTCTCATTTCCCACCAGGAAGAGGAATTAACCAAAGGCTCAGCGTGCCGTGCCGGAACCAGATTAGGGCCTGAAGCCATCCTGCGGTGTTGCGGCCAGCTCAAAAGAAAGCGAGTTGAAGAAAGGAGCTCAGGGGCACTGTAATTCACAAACCTGCAGAGTTATAAATGACAGCTATCGTCCAAAAATATACTGAAGTAAGGCTGCCAAGAGGACTTGAAAGCGGGGCAGAATTGCAGGAAACCGATTTCAGGAGGTAGACTGGAATTGCATTGAAAGCATAGGAAAAGAGGCAGAACGTCCACAATGATGCACTTGGGCAAAAAGGGCGTATGCGTTTTTTCCTGAATATATTCAGGAAAAAACGCATACGCCCTTTTTGGCCAACCAAGCAAGCTTGCAAAGGAAATCTGCACTACAATGAAGTCTCACTTCCCCGCGGTCAAAAGGGCCATCTGAAAAAAGTGTAAAATCCAGAAAGGCAGGACAGGCCATGGAGAACTGGGAGCCTTGTTATGCTGATGGGCGGGATGTAAATTGCCAACAGACACTCGGGAGAAGTGTATGGTGTTTCCTGAAACATCTAAAAAACAAAGCAACAGAGCCTAGGGCACTTCCACTTATGGTCCTATAGCTTAGGGAAATTAAAATCAAAAAGACACAGCCACCCCAAAGTTTGGGACGCCTCTGTTTACAAGAACCTCATTTACAGTACAAGTTCAACATCGCAGAAAGTGAAAAATGGATAAAGAAGTTGTGGTATTTACTTACAAAGCAATATCACTCAGCAATGAAATCTATGTCATCAGGCCCTTAGCAGCACAATGAGTGGATTCAGGTATGATGATTCTAACTGAAATAAGTCACACAGAAAAAGAAACATCATAAGATATCAGTAATACACGGAATGTAAACTTGGCTACACAGGAACTGAATTACAGAACAGAACAGGGTCTCAAATTTAGAAAACCAACTTATGCTTGCTTAAGGGTAAAGGTGAGTTGGGGTGCTGCATAAAACCAGAGATTGAAATGAACACAGATAAAGTTCCTTAAGCCAAATATGGAATAGACAAGAGCTACCTCTTGCTCAACGAAATGGACTCAACACCGCATATTAAATGCCTAAGAATGTACCTGACTAGTAAGTATCTTAAAACCTATGGATTGCTATGTCTCCGAAAGAGAATCAAGCATGTGTACAGGGGCATAAATGCAGCAGTGATAGGATTGGAGAGGTTTGGTGAGCAAATGAAGACCCTTTGAAGTCATATTGCATGGTACCCATTCCACGGGTTTCAACTACCCAGGTTTAAGGTATTCTTCCTTCAGGTAAAACATGCATGTGGAACCTAGAGTATGATCAATCATGTGATCGGGAGATGTGTTCAAATATGTCTCAGTTTTCGTACCCTGGTACTCGGGTGCAACATTCCAGACGCTTTACTAACACCCTCCCGACTTGGAGAGTCAGTCCCTTTAACCTCCTGTTTGGCCCAGTTTGCAATTTCTGCGGAAGATGAACAGGAATAGCGAGAACCAATGAAAGACTAGCTGGAGGTGTCTGGACGGGCAAATTTAACTCTCATTTCCCACCAGGAAGAGGAATTAACCAAAGGCTCAGCGTGCCGTGCCGGAACCAGATTAGGGCCTGAAGCCATCCTGCAGTGTTGCGGCCAGCTCAAAAGAAAGCGAGTTGAAGAAAGGAGCTCAGGGGCACTGTAATTCACAAACCTGCAGAGTTATAAATGACAGCTATCGTCCAAAAATATACTGAAGTAAGGCTGCCAAGAGGACTTGAAAGCGGGGCAGAATTGCAGGAAACCGATTTCAGGAGGTAGACTGGAATTGCATTGAAAGCATAGGAAAAGAGGCAGAACGTCCACAATGATGCACTTGGCCAAAAAGGGCGTATGCGTTTTTTCCTGAATATATTCAGGAAAAAACGCATACGCCCTTTTTGGCCAACCAAGCAAGCTTGCAAAGGAAATCTGCACTACAATGAAGTCTCACTTCCCCCCGGTCAAAAGGGCCATCTGAAAAAAGTGTAAAATCCAGAAAGGCAGGACAGGCCATGGAGAACTGGGAGCCTTGTTATGCTGATGGGCGGGATGTAAATTGCCAACAGACACTCGGGAGAAGTGTATGGTGTTTCCTGAAACATCTAAAAAACAAAGCAACAGAGCCTAGGGCACTTCCACTTATGGTCCTATAGCTTAGGGAAATTAAAATCAAAAAGACACAGCCACCTCAAAGTTTGGGACGCCTCTGTTTACAAGAACCTCGTTTACAGTACAAGTTCAACATCGCAGAAAGTGAAAAATGGATAAAGAAGTTGTGGTATTTACTTACAAAGCAATATCACTCAGCAATGAAATCTATGTCATCAGGCCCTTAGCAGCACAATGAGTGGATTCAGGTATGATGATTCTAACTGAAATAAGTCACACAGAAAAAGAAACATCATAAGATATCAGTAATACACGGAATGTAAACTTGGCTACACAGGAACTGAATTACAGAACAGAACAGGGTCTCAAATTTAGAAAACCAACTTATGCTTGCTTAAGGGTAAAGGTGAGTTGGGGTGCTGCATAAAACCAGAGATTGAAATGAGCACAGATAAAGTTCCTTAAGCCAAATATGGAATAGACAAGAGCTACTCCTTGCTCAACGAAATGGACTCAACACCGCATATTAAATGCCTAAGAATGTACCTGACTAGTAAGTATCTTAAAACCTATGGATTGCTATGTCTCCGAAAGAGAATCAAGCATGTGTACAGGGGCATAAACGCAGCAGTGATAGGATTGGAGAGGTTCGGTGAGCAAATGAAGACCCTTTGAAGTCATATTGCATGGTACCCATTCCACGGGTTTCAACTACCCAGGTTTAAGGTATTCTTCCTTCAGCTAAAACATGCATGTGGAACCTAGAGTATGATCAACCATGTGATCGGGAGACGTGTTCAAATATGTCTCAGTTTTCGTACCCTGGTACTCAGGTGCAACATTCCAGACGCTTTACTAACACCCTCCCGACTTGGAGAGTCAGTCCCTTTAACCTCCTGTTTGGCCCAGTTTGCAATTTCTGCGGAAGATGAACAGGAATAGCGAGAACCAATGAGAGACTAGCTGGAGGTGTCTGGATGGGCAAATTTAACTCTCATTTCCCACCAGGAAGAGGAATTAACCAAAGGCTCAGCGTGCCGTGCCGGAACCAGATTAGGGCCTGAAGCCATCCTGCGGTGTTGCGGCCAGCTCAAAAGAAAGCGAGTTGAAGAAAGGAGCTCAGGGGCACTGTAATTCACAAACCTGCAGAGTTATAAATGACAGCTATCGTCCAAAAATATACTGAAGTAAGGCTGCCAAGAGGACTTGAAAGCGGGGCAGAATTGCAGGAAACCGATTTCAGGAGGTAGACTGGAATTGCATTGAAAGCATAGGAAAAGAGGCAGAACGTCCACAATGATGCACTTGGCCAAAAAGGGCGTATGCGTTTTTTCCTGAATATATTCAGGAAAAAACGCATACGCCCTTTTTGGCCAACCAAGCAAGCTTGCAAAGGAAATCTGCACTACAATGAAGTCTCACTTCCCCCCGGTCAAAAGGGCCATCTGAAAAAAGTGTAAAATCCAGAAAGACAGGACAGGCCATGGAGAACTGGGAGCCTTGTTATGCTGATGGGCGGGATGTAAATTGCCAACAGACACTCTGGAGAAGTGTATTGTGTTTCCTGAAACATCTAAAAAACAAAGCAACAGAGCCTAGGGCACTTCCACTTATGGTCCTATAGCTTAGGGAAATTAAAATCAAAAAGACACAGCCACCCCAAAGTTTGGGACGCCTCTGTTTACAAGAACCTCGTTTACAGTACAAGTTCAACATCGCAGAAAGTGAAAAATGGATAAAGAAGTTGTGGTATTTACTTACAAAGCAATATCACTCAGCAATGAAATCTATGTCATCAGGCCCTTAGCAGCACAATGAGTGGATTCAGGTATGATGATTCTAACTGAAATAAGTCACACAGAAAAAGAAACATCATAAGATATCAGTAATACACGGAATGTAAACTTGGCTACACAGGAACTGAATTACAGAACAGAACAGGGTCTCAAATTTAGAAAACCAACTTATGCTTGCTTAAGGGTAAAGGTGAGTTGGGGTGCTGCATAAAACCAGAGATTGAAATGAACACAGATAAAGTTCCTTAAGCCAAATATGGAATAGACAAGAGCTACTCCTTGCTCAACGAAATGGACTCAACACCGCATATTAAATGCCTAAGAATGTACCTGACTAGTAAGTATCTTAAAACCTATGGATTGCTATGTCTCCAAAAGAGAATCAAGCATGTGTACAGGGGCATAAACGCAGCAGTGATAGGATTGGAGAGGTTCGGTGAGCAAATGAAGACCCTTTGAAGTCATATTGCATGGTACCCATTCCACGGGTTTCAACTACCCAGGTTTAAGGTATTCTTCCTTCAGCTAAAACATGCATGTGGAACCTAGAGTATGATCAACCATGTGATCGGGAGACGTGTTCAAATATGTCTCAGTTTTCGTACCCTGGTACTCAGGTGCAACATTCCAGACGCTTTACTAACACCCTCCCAACTTGGAGAGTCAGTCCCTTTAACCTCCTGTTTGGCCCAGTTTGCAATTTCTGCGGAAGATGAACAGGAATAGCGAGAACCAATGAGAGACTAGCTGGAGGTGTCTGGACGGGCAAATTTAACTCTCATTTCCCACCAGGAAGAGGAATTAACCAAAGGCTCAGCGTGCCGTGCCGGAAACAGATTAGGGCCTGAAGCCATCCTGCGGTGTTGCGGCCAGCTCAAAAGAAAGCGAGTTGAAGAAAGGAGCTCAGGGGCACTGTAATTCACAAACCTGCAGAGTTATAAATGACAGCTATCGTCCAAAAATATACTGAAGTAAGGCTGCCAAGAGGACTTGAAAGCGGGGCAGAATTGCAGGAAACCGATTTCAGGAGGTAGACTGGAATTGCATTGAAAGCATAGGAAAAGAGGCAGAACGTCCACAATGATGCACTTGGCCAAAAAGGGCGTATGCGTTTTTTCCTGAATATATTCAGGAAAAAACGCATACGCCCTTTTTGGCCAACCAAGCAAGCTTGCAAAGGAAATCTGCACTACAATGAAGTCTCACTTGCCCCCGGTCAAAAGGGCCATCTGAAAAAAGTGTAAAATCCAGAAAGGCAGGACAGGCCATGGAGAACTGGGAGCCTTGTTATGCTGATGGGCGGGATGTAAATTGCCAACAGACACTCGGGAGAAGTGTATGGTGTTTCCTGAAACATCTAAAAAACAAAGCAACAGAGCCTAGGGCACTTCCACTTATGGTCCTATAGCTTAGGGAAATTAAAATCAAAAAGACACAGCCACCCCAAAGTTTGGGACGCCTCTGTTTACAAGAACCTCGTTTACAGTACAAGGTCAACATCGCAGAAAGTGAAAAATGGATAAAGAAGTTGTGGTATTTACTTACAAAGCAATATCACTCTGCAATGAAATCTATGTCATCAGGCCCTTAGCAGCACAATGAGTGGATTCAGGTATGATGATTCTAACTGAAATAAGTCACACAGAAAAAGAAACATCATAAGATATCAGTAATACACGGAATGTAAACTTGGCTACACAGGAACTGAATTACAGAACAGAACAGGGTCTCAAATTTAGAAAACCAACTTATGCTTGCTTAAGGGTAAAGGTGAGTTGGGGTGCTGCATAAAACCAGAGATTGAAATGAACACAGATAAAGTTCCTTAAGCCAAATATGGAATAGACAAGAGCTACTCCTTGCTCAACGAAATGGACTCAACACCGCATATTAAATGCCTAAGAATGTACCTGACTAGTAAGTATCTTAAAACCTATGGATTGCTATGTCTCCGAAAGAGAATCAAGCATGTGTACAGGGGCATAAACGCAGCAGTGATAGGATTGGAGAGGTTCGGTGAGCAAATGAAGACCCTTTGAAGTCATATTGCATGGTACCCATTCCACGGGTTTCAACTACCCAGGTTTAAGGTATTCTTCCTTCAGCTAAAACATGCATGTGGAACCTAGAGTATGATCAACCATGTGATCGGGAGACGTGTTCAAATATGTCTCAGTTTTCGTACCCTGGTACTCAGGTGCAACATTCCAGATGCTTTACTAACACCCTCCCAACTTGGAGAGTCAGTCCCTTTAACCTCCTGTTTGGCCCAGTTTGCAATTTCTGCGGAAGATGAACAGGAATAGCGAGAACCAATGAGAGACTAGCTGGAGGTGTCTGGACGGGCAAATTTAACTCTCATTTCCCACCAGGAAGAGGAATTAACCAAAGGCTCAGCGTGCCGTGCCGGAACCAGATTAGGGCCTGAAGCCATCCTGCGGTGTTGCGGCCAGCTCAAAAGAAAGCGAGTTGAAGAAAGGAGCTCAGGGGCACTGTAATTCACAAACCTGCAGAGTTATAAATGACAGCTATCGTCCAAAAATATACTGAAGTAAGGCTGCCAAGAGGACTTGAAAGCGGGGCAGAATTGCAGGAAACCGATTTCAGGAGGTAGACTGGAATTGCATTGAAAGCATAGGAAAAGAGGCAGAACGTCCACAATGATGCACTTGGCCAAAAAGGGCGTATGCGTTTTTTCCTGAATATATTCAGGAAAAAACGCATACGCCCTTTTTGGCCAACCAAGCAAGCTTGCAAAGGAAATCTGCACTACAATGAAGTCTCACTTGCCCCCGGTCAAAAGGGCCATCTGAAAAAAGTGTAAAATCCAGAAAGGCAGGACAGGCCATGGAGAACTGGGAGCCTTGTTATGCTGATGGGCGGGATGTAAATTGCCAACAGACACTCGGGAGAAGTGTATGGTGTTTCCTGAAACATCTAAAAAACAAAGCAACAGAGCCTAGGGCACTTCCACTTATGGTCCTATAGCTTAGGGAAATTAAAATCAAAAAGACACAGCCACCCCAAAGTTTGGGACGCCTCTGTTTACAAGAACCTCGTTTACAGTACAAGTTCAACATCGCAGAAAGTGAAAAATGGATAAAGAAGTTGTGGTATTTACTTACAAAGCAATATCACTCAGCAATGAAATCTATGTCATCAGGCCCTTAGCAGCACAATGAGTGGATTCAGGTATGATGATTCTAACTGAAATAAGTCACACAGAAAAAGAAACATCATAAGATATCAGTAATACACGGAATGTAAACTTGGCTACACAGGAACTGAATTACAGAACAGAACAGGGTCTCAAATTTAGAAAACCAACTTATGCTTGCTTAAGGGGAAAGGTGAGTCGGGGTGCTGCATAAAACCAGAGATTGAAATGAGCACAGATAAAGTTCCTTAAGCCAAATATGGAATAGACAAGAGCTACTCCTTGCTCAACGAAATGGACTCAACACCGCATATTAAATGCCTAAGAATGTACCTGACTAGTAAGTATCTTAAAACCTATGGATTGCTATGTCTCCGAAAGAGAATCAAGCATGTGTACAGGGGCATAAACGCAGCAGTGATAGGATTGGAGAGGTTCGGTGAGCAAATGAAGACCCTTTGAAGTCATATTGCATGGTACCCATTCCACGGGTTTCAACTACCCAGGTTTAAGGTATTCTTCCTTCAGGTAAAACATGCATGTGGAACCTAGAGTATGATCAACCATGTGATCGGGAGACGTGTTCAAATATGTCTCAGTTTTCGTACCCTGGTACTCGGGTGCAACATTCCAGACGCTTTACTAACACCCTCCCGACTTGGAGAGTCAGTCCCTTTAACCTCCTGTTTGGCCCAGTTTGCAATTTCTGCGGAAGATGAACAGGAATAGCGAGAACCAATGAGAGACTAGCTGGAGGTGTCTGGACGGGCAAATTTAACTCTCATTTCCCACCAGGAAGAGGAATTAACCAAAGGCTCAGCGTGCCGTGCCGGAACCAGATTAGGGCCTGAAGCCATCCTGCGGTGTTGCGGCCAGCTCAAAAGAAAGCGAGTTGAAGAAAGGAGCTCAGGGGCACTGTAATTCACAAACCTGCAGAGTTATAAATGACAGCTATCGTCCAAAAATATACTGAAGTAAGGCTGCCAAGAGGACTTGAAAGCGGGGCAGAATTGCAGGAAACCGATTTCAGGAGGTAGACTGGAATTGCATTGAAAGCATAGGAAAAGAGGCAGAACGTCCACAATGATGCACTTGGCCAAAAAGGGCGTATGCGTTTTTTCCTGAATATATTCAGGAAAAAACGCATACGCCCTTTTTGGCCAACCAAGCAAGCTTGCAAAGGAAATCTGCACTACAATGAAGTCTCACTTGCCCCCGGTCAAAAGGGCCATCTGAAAAAAGTGTAAAATCCAGAAAGGCAGGACAGGCCATGGAGAACTGGGAGCCTTGTTATGCTGATGGGCGGGATGTAAATTGCCAACAGACACTCGGGAGAAGTGTATGGTGTTTCCTGAAACATCTAAAAAACAAAGCAACAGAGCCTAGGGCACTTCCACTTATGGTCCTATAGCTTAGGGAAATTAAAATCAAAAAGACACAGCCACCCCAAAGTTTGGGACGCCTCTGTTTACAAGAACCTCGTTTACAGTACAAGTTCAACATCGCAGAAAGTGAAAAATGGATAAAGAAGTTGTGGTATTTACTTACAAAGCAATATCACTCTGCAATGAAATCTATGTCATCAGGCCCTTAGCAGCACAATGAGTGGATTCAGGTATGATGATTCTAACTGAAATAAGTCACACAGAAAAAGAAACATCATAAGATATCAGTAATACACGGAATGTAAACTTGGCTACACAGGAACTGAATTACAGAACAGAACAGGGTCTCAAATTTAGAAAACCAACTTATGCTTGCTTAAGGGGAAAGGTGAGTTGGGGTGCTGCATAAAACCAGAGATTGAAATGAACACAGATAAAGTTCCTTAAGCCAAATATGGAATAGACAAGAGCTACTCCTTGCTCAACGAAATGGACTCAACACCGCATATTAAATGCCTAAGAATGTACCTGACTAGTAAGTATCTTAAAACCTATGGATTGCTATGTCTCCGAAAGAGAATCAAGCATGTGTACAGGGGCATAAACGCAGCAGTGATAGGATTGGAGAGGTTCGGTGAGCAAATGAAGACCCTTTGAAGTCATATTGCATGGTACCCATTCCACGGGTTTCAACTACCCAGGTTTAAGGTATTCTTCCTTCAGCTAAAACATGCATGTGGAACCTAGAGTATGATCAACCATGTGATCGGGAGACGTGTTCAAATATGTCTCAGTTTTCGTACCCTGGTACTCAGGTGCAACATTCCAGATGCTTTACTAACACCCTCCCAACTTGGAGAGTCAGTCCCTTTAACCTCCTGTTTGGCCCAGTTTGCAATTTCTGCGGAAGATGAACAGGAATAGCGAGAACCAATGAGAGACTAGCTGGAGGTGTCTGGACGGGCAAATTTAACTCTCATTTCCCACCAGGAAGAGGAATTAACCAAAGGCTCAGCGTGCCGTGCCGGAACCAGATTAGGGCCTGAAGCCATCCTGCGGTGTTGCGGCCAGCTCAAAAGAAAGCGAGTTGAAGAAAGGAGCTCAGGGGCACTGTAATTCACAAACCTGCAGAGTTATAAATGACAGCTATCGTCCAAAAATATACTGAAGTAAGGCTGCCAAGAGGACTTGAAAGCGGGGCAGAATTGCAGGAAACCGATTTCAGGAGGTAGACTGGAATTGCATTGAAAGCATAGGAAAAGAGGCAGAACGTCCACAATGATGCACTTGGCCAAAAAGGGCGTATGCGTTTTTTCCTGAATATATTCAGGAAAAAACGCATACGCCCTTTTTGGCCAACCAAGCAAGCTTGCAAAGGAAATCTGCACTACAATGAAGTCTCACTTGCCCCCGGTCAAAAGGGCCATCTGAAAAAAGTGTAAAATCCAGAAAGGCAGGACAGGCCATGGAGAACTGGGAGCCTTGTTATGCTGATGGGCGGGATGTAAATTGCCAACAGACACTCGGGAGAAGTGTATGGTGTTTCCTGAAACATCTAAAAAACAAAGCAACAGAGCCTAGGGCACTTCCACTTATGGTCCTATAGCTTAGGGAAATTAAAATCAAAAAGACACAGCCACCCCAAAGTTTGGGACGCCTCTGTTTACAAGAACCTCGTTTACAGTACAAGTTCAACATCGCAGAAAGTGAAAAATGGATAAAGAAGTTGTGGTATTTACTTACAAAGCAATATCACTCTGCAATGAAATCTATGTCATCAGGCCCTTAGCAGCACAATGAGTGGATTCAGGTATGATGATTCTAACTGAAATAAGTCACACAGAAAAAGAAACATCATAAGATATCAGTAATACACGGAATGTAAACTTGGCTACACAGGAACTGAATTACAGAACAGAACAGGGTCTCAAATTTAGAAAACCAACTTATGCTTGCTTAAGGGGAAAGGTGAGTCGGGGTGCTGCATAAAACCAGAGATTGAAATGAGCACAGATAAAGTTCCTTAAGCCAAATATGGAATAGACAAGAGCTACTCCTTGCTCAACGAAATGGACTCAACACCGCATATTAAATGCCTAAGAATGTACCTGACTAGTAAGTATCTTAAAACCTATGGATTGCTATGTCTCCGAAAGAGAATCAAGCATGTGTACAGGGGCATAAACGCAGCAGTGATAGGATTGGAGAGGTTCGGTGAGCAAATGAAGACCCTTTGAAGTCATATTGCATGGTACCCATTCCACGGGTTTCAACTACCCAGGTTTAAGGTATTCTTCCTTCAGGTAAAACATGCATGTGGAACCTAGAGTATGATCAACCATGTGATCGGGAGACGTGTTCAAATATGTCTCAGTTTTCGTACCCTGGTACTCGGGTGCAACATTCCAGACGCTTTACTAACACCCTCCCGACTTGGAGAGTCAGTCCCTTTAACCTCCTGTTTGGCCCAGTTTGCAATTTCTGCGGAAGATGAACAGGAATAGCGAGAACCAATGAGAGACTAGCTGGAGGTGTCTGGACGGGCAAATTTAACTCTCATTTCCCACCAGGAAGAGGAATTAACCAAAGGCTCAGCGTGCCGTGCCGGAACCAGATTAGGGCCTGAAGCCATCCTGCGGTGTTGCGGCCAGCTCAAAAGAAAGCGAGTTGAAGAAAGGAGCTCAGGGGCACTGTAATTCACAAACCTGCAGAGTTATAAATGACAGCTATCGTCCAAAAATATACTGAAGTAAGGCTGCCAAGAGGACTTGAAAGCGGGGCAGAATTGCAGGAAACCGATTTCAGGAGGTAGACTGGAATTGCATTGAAAGCATAGGAAAAGAGGCAGAACGTCCACAATGATGCACTTGGCCAAAAAGGGCGTATGCGTTTTTTCCTGAATATATTCAGGAAAAAACGCATACGCCCTTTTTGGCCAACCAAGCAAGCTTGCAAAGGAAATCTGCACTACAATGAAGTCTCACTTCCCCCCGGTCAAAAGGGCCATCTGAAAAAAGTGTAAAATCCAGAAAGGCAGGACAGGCCATGGAGAACTGGGAGCCTTGTTATGCTGATGGGCGGGATGTAAATTGCCAACAGACACTCGGGAGAAGTGTATGGTGTTTCCTGAAACATCTAAAAAACAAAGCAACAGAGCCTAGGGCACTTCCACTTATGGTCCTATAGCTTAGGGAAATTAAAATCAAAAAGACACAGCCACCTCAAAGTTTGGGACGCCTCTGTTTACAAGAACCTCGTTTACAGTACAAGTTCAACATCGCAGAAAGTGAAAAATGGATAAAGAAGTTGTGGTATTTACTTACAAAGCAATATCACTCAGCAATGAAATCTATGTCATCAGGCCCTTAGCAGCACAATGAGTGGATTCAGGTATGATGATTCTAACTGAAATAAGTCACACAGAAAAAGAAACATCATAAGATATCAGTAATACACGGAATGTAAACTTGGCTACACAGGAACTGAATTACAGAACAGAACAGGGTCTCAAATTTAGAAAACCAACTTATGCTTGCTTAAGGGTAAAGGTGAGTTGGGGTGCTGCATAAAACCAGAGATTGAAATGAGCACAGATAAAGTTCCTTAAGCCAAATATGGAATAGACAAGAGCTACTCCTTGCTCAACGAAATGGACTCAACACCGCATATTAAATGCCTAAGAATGTACCTGACTAGTAAGTATCTTAAAACCTATGGATTGCTATGTCTCCGAAAGAGAATCAAGCATGTGTACAGGGGCATAAACGCAGCAGTGATAGGATTGGAGAGGTTCGGTGAGCAAATGAAGACCCTTTGAAGTCATATTGCATGGTACCCATTCCACGGGTTTCAACTACCCAGGTTTAAGGTATTCTTCCTTCAGCTAAAACATGCATGTGGAACCTAGAGTATGATCAACCATGTGATCGGGAGACGTGTTCAAATATGTCTCAGTTTTCGTACCCTGGTACTCAGGTGCAACATTCCAGACGCTTTACTAACACCCTCCCGACTTGGAGAGTCAGTCCCTTTAACCTCCTGTTTGGCCCAGTTTGCAATTTCTGCGGAAGATGAACAGGAATAGCGAGAACCAATGAGAGACTAGCTGGAGGTGTCTGGACGGGCAAATTTAACTCTCATTTCCCACCAGGAAGAGGAATTAACCAAAGGCTCAGCGTGCCGTGCCGGAACCAGATTAGGGCCTGAAGCCATCCTGCGGTGTTGCGGCCAGCTCAAAAGAAAGCGAGTTGAAGAAAGGAGCTCAGGGGCACTGTAATTCACAAACCTGCAGAGTTATAAATGACAGCTATCGTCCAAAAATATACTGAAGTAAGGCTGCCAAGAGGACTTGAAAGCGGGGCAGAATTGCAGGAAACCGATTTCAGGAGGTAGACTGGAATTGCATTGAAAGCATAGGAAAAGAGGCAGAACGTCCACAATGATGCACTTGGCCAAAAAGGGCGTATGCGTTTTTTCCTGAATATATTCAGGAAGAAACGCATACGCCCTTTTTGGCCAACCAAGCAAGCTTGCAAAGGAAATCTGCACTACAATGAAGTCTCACTTCCCCCCGGTCAAAAGGGCCATCTGAAAAAAGTGTAAAATCCAGAAAGACAGGACAGGCCATGGAGAACTGGGAGCCTTGTTATGCTGATGGGCGGGATGTAAATTGCCAACAGACACTCGGGAGAAGTGTATGGTGTTTCCTGAAACATCTAAAAAACAAAGCAACAGAGCCTAGGGCACTTCCACTTATGGTCCTATAGCTTAGGGAAATTAAAATCAAAAAGACACAGCCACCCCAAAGTTTGGGACGCCTCTGTTTACAAGAACCTCGTTTACAGTACAAGTTCAACATCGCAGAAAGTGAAAAATGGATAAAGAAGTTGTGGTATTTACTTACAAAGCAATATCACTCAGCAATGAAATCTATGTCATCAGGCCCTTAGCAGCACAATGAGTGGATTCAGGTATGATGATTCTAACTGAAATAAGTCACACAGAAAAAGAAACATCATAAGATATCAGTAATACACGGAATGTAAACTTGGCTACACAGGAACTGAATTACAGAACAGAACAGGGTCTCAAATTTAGAAAACCAACTTATGCTTGCTTAAGGGTAAAGGTGAGTTGGGGTGCTGCATAAAACCAGAGATTGAAATGAACACAGATAAAGTTCCTTAAGCCAAATATGGAATAGACAAGAGCTACTCCTTGCTCAACGAAATGGACTCAACACCGCATATTAAATGCCTAAGAATGTACCTGACTAGTAAGTATCTTAAAACCTATGGATTGCTATGTCTCCAAAAGAGAATCAAGCATGTGTACAGGGGCATAAACGCAGCAGTGATAGGATTGGAGAGGTTCGGTGAGCAAATGAAGACCCTTTGAAGTCATATTGCATGGTACCCATTCCACGGGTTTCAACTACCCAGGTTTAAGGTATTCTTCCTTCAGCTAAAACATGCATGTGGAACCTAGAGTATGATCAACCATGTGATCAGGAGACGTGTTCAAATATGTCTCAGTTTTCGTACCCTGGTACTCAGGTGCAACATTCCAGACGCTTTACTAACACCCTCCCAACTTGGAGAGTCAGTCCCTTTAACCTCCTGTTTGGCCCAGTTTGCAATTTCTGCGGAAGATGAACAGGAATAGCGAGAACCAATGAGAGACTAGCTGGAGGTGTCTGGACGGGCAAATTTAACTCTCATTTCCCACCAGGAAGAGGAATTAACCAAAGGCTCAGCGTGCCGTGCCGGAACCAGATTAGGGCCTGAAGCCATCCTGCGGTGTTGCGGCCAGCTCAAAAGAAAGCGAGTTGAAGAAAGGAGCTCAGGGGCACTGTAATTCACAAACCTGCAGAGTTATAAATGACAGCTATCGTCCAAAAATATACTGAAGTAAGGCTGCCAAGAGGACTTGAAAGCGGGGCAGAATTGCAGGAAACCGATTTCAGGAGGTAGACTGGAATTGCATTGAAAGCATAGGAAAAGAGGCAGAACGTCCACAATGATGCACTTGGCCAAAAAGGGCGTATGCGTTTTTTCCTGAATATATTCAGGAAAAAACGCATACGCCCTTTTTGGCCAACCAAGCAAGCTTGCAAAGGAAATCTGCACTACAATGAAGTCTCACTTGCCCCCGGTCAAAAGGGCCATCTGAAAAAAGTGTAAAATCCAGAAAGGCAGGACAGGCCATGGAGAACTGGGAGCCTTGTTATGCTGATGGGCGGGATGTAAATTGCCAACAGACACTCGGGAGAAGTGTATGGTGTTTCCTGAAACATCTAAAAAACAAAGCAACAGAGCCTAGGGCACTTCCACTTATGGTCCTATAGCTTAGGGAAATTAAAATCAAAAAGACACAGCCACCCCAAAGTTTGGGACGCCTCTGTTTACAAGAACCTCGTTTACAGTACAAGTTCAACATCGCAGAAAGTGAAAAATGGATAAAGAAGTTGTGGTATTTACTTACAAAGCAATATCACTCTGCAATGAAATCTATGTCATCAGGCCCTTAGCAGCACAATGAGTGGATTCAGGTATGATGATTCTAACTGAAATAAGTCACACAGAAAAAGAAACATCATAAGATATCAGTAATACACGGAATGTAAACTTGGCTACACAGGAACTGAATTACAGAACAGAACAGGGTCTCAAATTTAGAAAACCAACTTATGCTTGCTTAAGGGTAAAGGTGAGTTGGGGTGCTGCATAAAACCAGAGATTGAAATGAACACAGATAAAGTTCCTTAAGCCAAATATGGAATAGACAAGAGCTACTCCTTGCTCAACGAAATGGACTCAACACCGCATATTAAATGCCTAAGAATGTACCTGACTAGTAAGTATCTTAAAACCTATGGATTGCTATGTCTCCGAAAGAGAATCAAGCATGTGTACAGGGGCATAAACGCAGCAGTGATAGGATTGGAGAGGTTCGGTGAGCAAATGAAGACCCTTTGAAGTCATATTGCATGGTACCCATTCCACGGGTTTCAACTACCCAGGTTTAAGGTATTCTTCCTTCAGCTAAAACATGCATGTGGAACCTAGAGTATGATCAACCATGTGATCGGGAGACGTGTTCAAATATGTCTCAGTTTTCGTACCCTGGTACTCAGGTGCAACATTCCAGATGCTTTACTAACACCCTCCTAACTTGGAGAGTCAGTCCCTTTAACCTCCTGTTTGGCCCAGTTTGCAATTTCTGCGGAAGATGAACAGGAATAGCGAGAACCAATGAGAGACTAGCTGGAGGTGTCTGGACGGGCAAATTTAACTCTCATTTCCCACCAGGAAGAGGAATTAACCAAAGGCTCAGCGTGCCGTGCCGGAACCAGATTAGGGCCTGAAGCCATCCTGCGGTGTTGCGGCCAGCTCAAAAGAAAGCGAGTTGAAGAAAGGAGCTCAGGGGCACTG
The DNA here is from genome assembly GCF_039906515.1 of Pseudorca crassidens. Classification (NCBI taxonomy): domain Eukaryota; kingdom Metazoa; phylum Chordata; class Mammalia; order Artiodactyla; family Delphinidae; genus Pseudorca; species Pseudorca crassidens. Next base: position 27,417 of record NW_027136221.1, on the reverse strand, counting down.
TAATTCACAAACCTGCAGAGTTATAAATGACAGCTATCGTCCAAAAATATACTGAAGTAAGGCTGCCAAGAGGACTTGAAAGCGGGGCAGAATTGCAGGAAACCGATTTCAGGAGGTAGACTGGAATTGCATTGAAAGCATAGGAAAAGAGGCAGAACGTCCACAATGATGCACTTGGCCAAAAAGGGCGTATGCGTTTTTTCCTGAATATATTCAGGAAAAAACGCATACGCCCTTTTTGGCCAACCAAGCAAGCTTGCAAAGGAAATCTGCACTACAATGAAGTCTCACTTGCCCCCGGTCAAAAGGGCCATCTGAAAAAAGTGTAAAATCCAGAAAGGCAGGACAGGCCATGGAGAACTGGGAGCCTTGTTATGCTGATGGGCGGGATGTAAATTGCCAACAGACACTCGGGAGAAGTGTATGGTGTTTCCTGAAACATCTAAAAAACAAAGCAACAGAGCCTAGGGCACTTCCACTTATGGTCCTATAGCTTAGGGAAATTAAAATCAAAAAGACACAGCCACCCCAAAGTTTGGGACGCCTCTGTTTACAAGAACCTCGTTTACAGTACAAGTTCAACATCGCAGAAAGTGAAAAATGGATAAAGAAGTTGTGGTATTTACTTACAAAGCAATATCACTCTGCAATGAAATCTATGTCATCAGGCCCTTAGCAGCACAATGAGTGGATTCAGGTATGATGATTCTAACTGAAATAAGTCACACAGAAAAAGAAACATCATAAGATATCAGTAATACACGGAATGTAAACTTGGCTACACAGGAACTGAATTACAGAACAGAACAGGGTCTCAAATTTAGAAAACCAACTTATGCTTGCTTAAGGGGAAAGGTGAGTCGGGGTGCTGCATAAAACCAGAGATTGAAATGAGCACAGATAAAGTTCCTTAAGCCAAATATGGAATAGACAAGAGCTACTCCTTGCTCAACGAAATGGACTCAACACCGCATATTAAATGCCTAAGAATGTACCTGACTAGTAAGTATCTTAAAACCTATGGATTGCTATGTCTCCGAAAGAGAATCAAGCATGTGTACAGGGGCATAAACGCAGCAGTGATAGGATTGGAGAGGTTCGGTGAGCAAATGAAGACCCTTTGAAGTCATATTGCATGGTACCCATTCCACGGGTTTCAACTACCCAGGTTTAAGGTATTCTTCCTTCAGGTAAAACATGCATGTGGAACCTAGAGTATGATCAACCATGTGATCGGGAGACGTGTTCAAATATGTCTCAGTTTTCGTACCCTGGTACTCGGGTGCAACATTCCAGACGCTTTACTAACACCCTCCCGACTTGGAGAGTCAGTCCCTTTAACCTCCTGTTTGGCCCAGTTTGCAATTTCTGCGGAAGATGAACAGGAATAGCGAGAACCAATGAGAGACTAGCTGGAGGTGTCTGGACGGGCAAATTTAACTCTCATTTCCCACCAGGAAGAGGAATTAACCAAAGGCTCAGCGTGCCGTGCCGGAACCAGATTAGGGCCTGAAGCCATCCTGCGGTGTTGCGGCCAGCTCAAAAGAAAGCGAGTTGAAGAAAGGAGCTCAGGGGCACTGTAATTCACAAACCTGCAGAGTTATAAATGACAGCTATCGTCCAAAAATATACTGAAGTAAGGCTGCCAAGAGGACTTGAAAGCGGGGCAGAATTGCAGGAAACCGATTTCAGGAGGTAGACTGGAATTGCATTGAAAGCATAGGAAAAGAGGCAGAACGTCCACAATGATGCACTTGGCCAAAAAGGGCGTATGCGTTTTTTCCTGAATATATTCAGGAAGAAACGCATACGCCCTTTTTGGCCAACCAAGCAAGCTTGCAAAGGAAATCTGCACTACAATGAAGTCTCACTTCCCCCCGGTCAAAAGGGCCATCTGAAAAAAGTGTAAAATCCAGAAAGACAGGACAGGCCATGGAGAACTGGGAGCCTTGTTATGCTGATGGGCGGGATGTAAATTGCCAACAGACACTCGGGAGAAGTGTATGGTGTTTCCTGAAACATCTAAAAAACAAAGCAACAGAGCCTAGGGCACTTCCACTTATGGTCCTATAGCTTAGGGAAATTAAAATCAAAAAGACACAGCCACCCCAAAGTTTGGGACGCCTCTGTTTACAAGAACCTCGTTTACAGTACAAGTTCAACATCGCAGAAAGTGAAAAATGGATAAAGAAGTTGTGGTATTTACTTACAAAGCAATATCACTCAGCAATGAAATCTATGTCATCAGGCCCTTAGCAGCACAATGAGTGGATTCAGGTATGATGATTCTAACTGAAATAAGTCACACAGAAAAAGAAACATCATAAGATATCAGTAATACACGGAATGTAAACTTGGCTACACAGGAACTGAATTACAGAACAGAACAGGGTCTCAAATTTAGAAAACCAACTTATGCTTGCTTAAGGGTAAAGGTGAGTTGGGGTGCTGCATAAAACCAGAGATTGAAATGAACACAGATAAAGTTCCTTAAGCCAAATATGGAATAGACAAGAGCTACTCCTTGCTCAACGAAATGGACTCAACACCGCATATTAAATGCCTAAGAATGTACCTGACTAGTAAGTATCTTAAAACCTATGGATTGCTATGTCTCCGAAAGAGAATCAAGCATGTGTACAGGGGCATAAACGCAGCAGTGATAGGATTGGAGAGGTTCGGTGAGCAAATGAAGACCCTTTGAAGTCATATTGCATGGTACCCATTCCACGGGTTTCAACTACCCAGGTTTAAGGTATTCTTCCTTCAGCTAAAACATGCATGTGGAACCTAGAGTATGATCAACCATGTGATCGGGAGACGTGTTCAAATATGTCTCAGTTTTCGTACCCTGGTACTCAGGTGCCTCATTCCAGATGCTTTACTAACACCCTCCCAACTTGGAGAGTCAGTCCCTTTAACCTCCTGTTTGGCCCAGTTTGCAATTTCTGCGGAAGATGAACAGGAATAGCGAGAACCAATGAGAGACTAGCTGGAGGTGTCTGGACGGGCAAATTTAACTCTCATTTCCCACCAGGAAGAGGAATTAACCAAAGGCTCAGCGTGCCGTGCCGGAACCAGATTAGGGCCTGAAGCCATCCTGCGGTGTTGCGGCCAGCTCAAAAGAAAGCGAGTTGAAGAAAGGAGCTCAGGGGCACTGTAATTCACAAACCTGCAGAGTTATAAATGACAGCTATCGTCCAAAAATATACTGAAGTAAGGCTGCCAAGAGGACTTGAAAGCGGGGCAGAATTGCAGGAAACCGATTTCAGGAGGTAGACTGGAATTGCATTGAAAGCATAGGAAAAGAGGCAGAACGTCCACAATGATGCACTTGGCCAAAAAGGGCGTATGCGTTTTTTCCTGAATATATTCAGGAAAAAACGCATACGCCCTTTTTGGCCAACCAAGCAAGCTTGCAAAGGAAATCTGCACTACAATGAAGTCTCACTTGCCCCCGGTCAAAAGGGCCATCTGAAAAAAGTGTAAAATCCAGAAAGGCAGGACAGGCCATGGAGAACTGGGAGCCTTGTTATGCTGATGGGCGGGATGTAAATTGCCAACAGACACTCGGGAGAAGTGTATGGTGTTTCCTGAAACATCTAAAAAACAAAGCAACAGAGCCTAGGGCACTTCCACTTATGGTCCTATAGCTTAGGGAAATTAAAATCAAAAAGACACAGCCACCCCAAAGTTTGGGACGCCTCTGTTTACAAGAACCTCGTTTACAGTACAAGTTCAACATCGCAGAAAGTGAAAAATGGATAAAGAAGTTGTGGTATTTACTTACAAAGCAATATCACTCTGCAATGAAATCTATGTCATCAGGCCCTTAGCAGCACAATGAGTGGATTCAGGTATGATGATTCTAACTGAAATAAGTCACACAGAAAAAGAAACATCATAAGATATCAGTAATACACGGAATGTAAACTTGGCTACACAGGAACTGAATTACAGAACAGAACAGGGTCTCAAATTTAGAAAACCAACTTATGCTTGCTTAAGGGTAAAGGTGAGGCGGGGTGCTGCATAAAACCAGAGATTGAAATGAGCACAGATAAAGTTCCTTAAGCCAAATATGGAATAGACAAGAGCTACTCCTTGCTCAACGAAATGGACTCAACACCGCATATTAAATGCCTAAGAATGTACCTGACTAGTAAGTATCTTAAAACCTATGGATTGCTATGTCTCCAAAAGAGAATCAAGCATGTGTACAGGGGCATAAACGCAGCAGTGATAGGATTGGAGAGGTTCGGTGAGCAAATGAAGACCCTTTGAAGTCATATTGCATGGTACCCATTCCACGGGTTTCAACTACCCAGGTTTAAGGTATTCTTCCTTCAGCTAAAACATGCATGTGGAACCTAGAGTATGATCAACCATGTGATCGGGAGACGTGTTCAAATATGTCTCAGTTTTCGTACCCTGGTACTCGGGTGCAACATTCCAGACGCTTTACTAACACCCTCCTGACTTGGAGAGTCAGTCCCTTTAACCTCCTGTTTGGCCCAGTTTGCAATTTCTGCGGAAGATGAACAGGAATAGCGAGAACCAATGAGAGACTAGCTGGAGGTGTCTGGACGGGCAAATTTAACTCTCATTTCCCACCAGGAAGAGGAATTAACCAAAGGCTCAGCGTGCCGTGCCGGAACCAGATTAGGGCCTGAAGCCATCCTGCGGTGTTGCGGCCAGCTCAAAAGAAAGCGAGTTGAAGAAAGGAGCTCAGGGGCACTGTAATTCACAAACCTGCAGAGTTATAAATGACAGCTATCGTCCAAAAATATACTGAAGTAAGGCTGCCAAGAGGACTTGAAAGCGGGGCAGAATTGCAGGAAACCGATTTCAGGAGGTAGACTGGAATTGCATTGAAAGCATAGGAAAAGAGGCAGAACGTCCACAATGATGCACTTGGCCAAAAAGGGCGTATGCGTTTTTTCCTGAATATATTCAGGAAAAAACGCATACGCCCTTTTTGGCCAACCAAGCAAGCTTGCAAAGGAAATCTGCACTACAATGAAGTCTCACTTCCCCCCGGTCAAAAGGGCCATCTGAAAAAAGTGTAAAATCCAGAAAGGCAGGACAGGCCATGGAGAACTGGGAGCCTTGTTATGCTGATGGGCGGGATGTAAATTGCCAACAGACACTCGGGAGAAGTGTATGGTGTTTCCTGAAACATCTAAAAAACAAAGCAACAGAGCCTAGGGCACTTCCACTTATGGTCCTATAGCTTAGGGAAATTAAAATCAAAAAGACACAGCCACCCCAAAGTTTGGGACGCCTCTGTTTACAAGAACCTCGTTTACAGTACAAGTTCAACATCGCAGAAAGTGAAAAATGGATAAAGAAGTTGTGGTATTTACTTACAAAGCAATATCACTCAGCAATGAAATCTATGTCATCAGGCCCTTAGCAGCACAATGAGTGGATTCAGGTATGATGATTCTAACTGAAATAAGTCACACAGAAAAAGAAACATCATAAGATATCAGTAATACACGGAATGTAAACTTGGCTACACAGGAACTGAATTACAGAACAGAACAGGGTCTCAAATTTAGAAAACCAACTTATGCTTGCTTAAGGGTAAAGGTGAGTTGGGGTGCTGCATAAAACCAGAGATTGAAATGAACACAGATAAAGTTCCTTAAGCCAAATATGGAATAGATAAGAGCTACTCCTTGCTCAACGAAATGGACTCAACACCGCATATTAAATGCCTAAGAATGTACCTGACTAGTAAGTATCTTAAAACCTATGGATTGCTATGTCTCCGAAAGAGAATCAAGCATGTGTACAGGGGCATAAACGCAGCAGTGATAGGATTGGAGAGGTTCGGTGAGCAAATGAAGACCCTTTGAAGTCATATTGCATGGTACCCATTCCACGGGTTTCAACTACCCAGGTTTAAGGTATTCTTCCTTCAGCTAAAACATGCATGTGGAACCTAGAGTATGATCAACCATGTGATCGGGAGACGTGTTCAAATATGTCTCAGTTTTCGTACCCTGGTACTCAGGTGCAACATTCCAGACGCTTTACTAACACCCTCCCGACTTGGAGAGTCAGTCCCTTTAACCTCCTGTTTGGCCCAGTTTGCAATTTCTGCGGAAGATGAACAGGAATAGCGAGAACCAATGAGAGACTAGCTGGAGGTGTCTGGACGGGCAAATTTAACTCTCATTTCCCACCAGGAAGAGGAATTAACCAAAGGCTCAGCGTGCCGTGCCGGAACCAGATTAGGGCCTGAAGCCATCCTGCGGTGTTGCGGCCAGCTCAAAAGAAAGCGAGTTGAAGAAAGGAGCTCAGGGGCACTGTAATTCACAAACCTGCAGAGTTATAAATGACAGCTATCGTCCAAAAATATACTGAAGTAAGGCTGCCAAGAGGACTTGAAAGCGGGGCAGAATTGCAGGAAACCGATTTCAGGAGGTAGACTGGAATTGCATTGAAAGCATAGGAAAAGAGGCAGAACGTCCACAATGATGCACTTGGCCAAAAAGGGCGTATGCGTTTTTTCCTGAATATATTCAGGAAAAAACGCATACGCCCTTTTTGGCCAACCAAGCAAGCTTGCAAAGGAAATCTGCACTACAATGAAGTCTCACTTGCCCCCGGTCAAAAGGGCCATCTGAAAAAAGTGTAAAATCCAGAAAGGCAGGACAGGCCATGGAGAACTGGGAGCCTTGTTATGCTGATGGGCGGGATGTAAATTGCCAACAGACACTCGGGAGAAGTGTATGGTGTTTCCTGAAACATCTAAAAAACAAAGCAACAGAGCCTAGGGCACTTCCACTTATGGTCCTATAGCTTAGGGAAATTAAAATCAAAAAGACACAGCCACCCCAAAGTTTGGGACGCCTCTGTTTACAAGAACCTCGTTTACAGTACAAGTTCAACATCGCAGAAAGTGAAAAATGGATAAAGAAGTTGTGGTATTTACTTACAAAGCAATATCACTCAGCAATGAAATCTATGTCATCAGGCCCTTAGCAGCACAATGAGTGGATTCAGGTATGATGATTCTAACTGAAATAAGTCACACAGAAAAAGAAACATCATAAGATATCAGTAATACACGGAATGTAAACTTGGCTACACAGGAACTGAATTACAGAACAGAACAGGGTCTCAAATTTAGAAAACCAACTTATGCTTGCTTAAGGGTAAAGGTGAGTTGGGGTGCTGCATAAAACCAGAGATTGAAATGAACACAGATAAAGTTCCTTAAGCCAAATATGGAATAGACAAGAGCTACTCCTTGCTCAACGAAATGGACTCAACACCGCATATTAAATGCCTAAGAATGTACCTGACTAGTAAGTATCTTAAAACCTATGGATTGCTATGTCTCCGAAAGAGAATCAAGCATGTGTACAGGGGCATAAACGCAGCAGTGATAGGATTGGAGAGGTTCGGTGAGCAAATGAAGACCCTTTGAAGTCATATTGCATGGTACCCATTCCACGGGTTTCAACTACCCAGGTTTAAGGTATTCTTCCTTCAGCTAAAACATGCATGTGGAACCTAGAGTATGATCAACCATGTGATCGGGAGACGTGTTCAAATATGTCTCAGTTTTCGTACCCTGGTACTCAGGTGCAACATTCCAGACGCTTTACTAACACCCTCCCAACTTGGAGAGTCAGTCCCTTTAACCTCCTGTTTGGCCCAGTTTGCAATTTCTGCGGAAGATGAACAGGAATAGCGAGAACCAATGAGAGACTAGCTGGAGGTGTCTGGACGGGCAAATTTAACTCTCATTTCCCACCAGGAAGAGGAATTAACCAAAGGCTCAGCGTGCCGTGCCGGAACCAGATTAGGGCCTGAAGCCATCCTGCGGTGTTGCGGCCAGCTCAAAAGAAAGCGAGTTGAAGAAAGGAGCTCAGGGGCACTGTAATTCACAAACCTGCAGAGTTATAAATGACAGCTATCGTCCAAAAATATACTGAAGTAAGGCTGCCAAGAGGACTTGAAAGCGGGGCAGAATTGCAGGAAACCGATTTCAGGAGGTAGACTGGAATTGCATTGAAAGCATAGGAAAAGAGGCAGAACGTCCACAATGATGCACTTGGCCAAAAAGGGCGTATGCGTTTTTTCCTGAATATATTCAGGAAAAAACGCATACGCCCTTTTTGGCCAACCAAGCAAGCTTGCAAAGGAAATCTGCACTACAATGAAGTCTCACTTCCCCCCGGTCAAAAGGGCCATCTGAAAAAAGTGTAAAATCCAGAAAGGCAGGACAGGCCATGGAGAACTGGGAGCCTTGTTATGCTGATGGGCGGGATGTAAATTGCCAACAGACACTCGGGAGAAGTGTATGGTGTTTCCTGAAACATCTAAAAAACAAAGCAACAGAGCCTAGGGCACTTCCACTTATGGTCCTATAGCTTAGGGAAATTAAAATCAAAAAGACACAGCCACCCCAAAGTTTGGGACGCCTCTGTTTACAAGAACCTTGTTTACAGTACAAGTTCAACATCGCAGAAAGTGAAAAATGGATAAAGAAGTTGTGGTATTTACTTACAAAGCAATATCACTCTGCAATGAAATCTATGTCATCAGGCCCTTAGCAGCACAATGAGTGGATTCAGGTATGATGATTCTAACTGAAATAAGTCACACAGAAAAAGAAACATCATAAGATATCAGTAATACACGGAATGTAAACTTGGCTACACAGGAACTGAATTACAGAACAGAACAGGGTCTCAAATTTAGAAAACCAACTTATGCTTGCTTAAGGGTAAAGGTGAGTCGGGGTGCTGCATAAAACCAGAGATTGAAATGAGCACAGATAAAGTTCCTTAAGCCAAATATGGAATAGACAAGAGCTACTCCTTGCTCAACGAAATGGACTCAACACCGCATATTAAATGCCTAAGAATGTACCTGACTAGTAAGTATCTTAAAACCTATGGATTGCTATGTCTCCGAAAGAGAATCAAGCATGTGTACAGGGGCATAAACGCAGCAGTGATAGGATTGGAGAGGTTCGGTGAGCAAATGAAGACCCTTTGAAGTCATATTGCATGGTACCCATTCCACGGGTTTCAACTACCCAGGTTTAAGGTATTCTTCCTTCAGCTAAAACATGCATGTGGAACCTAGAGTATGATCAACCATGTGATCGGGAGACGTGTTCAAATATGTCTCAGTTTTCGTACCCTGGTACTCGGGTGCAACATTCCAGACGCTTTACTAACACCCTCCTGACTTGGAGAGTCAGTCCCTTTAACCTCCTGTTTGGCCCAGTTTGCAATTTCTGCGGAAGATGAACAGGAATAGCGAGAACCAATGAGAGACTAGCTGGAGGTGTCTGGACGGGCAAATTTAACTCTCATTTCCCACCAGGAAGAGGAATTAACCAAAGGCTCAGCGTGCCGTGCCGGAACCAGATTAGGGCCTGAAGCCATCCTGCGGTGTTGCGGCCAGCTCAAAAGAAAGCGAGTTGAAGAAAGGAGCTCAGGGGCACTGTAATTCACAAACCTGCAGAGTTATAAATGACAGCTATCGTCCAAAAATATACTGAAGTAAGGCTGCCAAGAGGACTTGAAAGCGGGGCAGAATTGCAGGAAACCGATTTCAGGAGGTAGACTGGAATTGCATTGAAAGCATAGGAAAAGAGGCAGAACGTCCACAATGATGCACTTGGCCAAAAAGGGCGTACGCGTTTTTTCCTGAATATATTCAGGAAAAAACGCATACGCCCTTTTTGGCCAACCAAGCAAACTTGCAAAGGAAATCTGCACTACAATGAAGTCTCACTTCCCCCCGGTCAAAAGGGCCATCTGAAAAAAGTGTAAAATCCAGAAAGGCAGGACAGGCCATGGAGAACTGGGAGCCTTGTTATGCTGATGGGCGGGATGTAAATTGCCAACAGACACTCGGGAGAAGTGTATGGTGTTTCCTGAAACATCTAAAAAACAAAGCAACAGAGCCTAGGGCACTTCCACTTATGGTCCTATAGCTTAGGGAAATTAAAATCAAAAAGATACAGCCACCCCAAAGTTTGGGACGCCTCTGTTTACAAGAACCTCGTTTAACGTACAAGTTCAATATCACAGAAAGTTTAAAATGGATAAAGAACTTGTGGTACTTACGTACAATGCAGTATCACTCAACAATGAAATCTATGTCATCAGGCCCGTAGCAGCATAATGAGTGGATTCAGGTACGATGATTCTAACTGAAATAAGTCACACAGAAAAAGAAACATCATAAGATATCACTAATACACGGAATGTAAACTTGGCTACACAGGAACTGAATTCCAAAACAGAACAGGGTCTCAAAATTAGAAAACCAACTTATGCTTGCTTAAGGGGAAAGGTGAGTTGGGGTTCTGCATAAAACCAGACATTGAAATGAGCACAGATAAAGTTCCTTAAGCCAAATATGGAATAGCAAGAGCAACTCCTTGCTCAATGAAATGGACTCAACACCCCATATTAAACGCCTAAGAAGGTACCTGACTAGTAAGTATCTTAAAACCTATGGATTGCTATGTCTCCAAAAGAGAATCAAGCATGTGTACAGGGGCATAAACGCAGCAGTGATAGGATTGGAGAGGTTCAGTGAGCAAATGAAGACCCTTTGAAATCATATTGCATGGTACCCATTCCACGGGTCTCAACTCTCCAGGTTTAAGGTATTCTTCCTTCAGCTAAAACATGCATGTGGAACCCAGAGTATGATCATCCGTATGAACGGGAGACATGTTCAAATATGTCTCAGTTTTCCTCCCCTGGTACTCGGGTGCATCATTCCAGACGCTTTACTAACACTCTCCGCACTTGGAGAGTCAGCACCTTTAAGCTCCTGTTTGGCCCAGTTTGCAATTTCTGTGGAAGATGAACAGAAATAGGGAGAACCAATGAGAGACTAGCTGGAGGTGTCTGGACGGGCAAATTTAACTCTCATTTCCCACCAGGAAGAGGAAATAACCAAAGGCTCAGCATGCCGTGCCGGAACCAGATTAGGGCCTGAAGCCATCCTGCGGTGTTGCGGCCAGCTCAAAAGAAAGCGAGTTGAAGAAAGGAGCTCAGGGGCACTGTAATTCACAAACCTGCAGAGTTATAAATGACAGCTATCGTCCAAAAATATACTGAAGTAAGGCTGCCAAGAGGACTTGAAAGCGGGGCAGAATTGCAGGAAACCGATTTCAGGAGGTAGACTGGAATTGCATTGAAAGCATAGGAAAAGAGGCAGAACGTCCACAATGATGCACTTGGCCATAAAGGGCGTATGCGATTTTTCCTGAATATATTCAGGAAGAAACGCATACGCCCGTTTTGGCCAACCAAGCAAGCTTGCAAAGGAAATCTGCACTACAATGAAGTCTCACTTGCCCACGGTCAAAAGGGCCATCTGAAAAAAGTGTAAAATCCAGAAAGGCAGGACAGGCCATGGAGAACTGGGAGCCTTGTTATGCTGATGGGCGGGATGTAAATTGCCAACAGACACTCGGGAGAAGTGTATGGTGTTTCCTGAAACATCTAAAAAACAAAGCAACAGAGCCTAGGGCACTTCCACTTATGGTCCTATAGCTTAGGGAAATTAAAATCAAAAAGACACAGCCACCCCAAAGTTTGGGACGCCTCTGTTTACAAGAACCTCGTTTACAGTACAAGTTCAACATCGCAGAAAGTGAAAAATGGATAAAGAAGTTGTGGTATTTACTTACAAAGCAATATCACTCAGCAATGAAATCTATGTCATCAGGCCCTTAGCAGCACAATGAGTGGATTCAGGTATGATGATTCTAACTGAAATAAGTCACACAGAAAAAGAAACATCATAAGATATCAGTAATACACGGAATGTAAACTTGGCTACACAGGAACTGAATTACAGAACAGAACAGGGTCTCAAATTTAGAAAACCAACTTATGCTTGCTTAAGGGTAAAGGTGAGTTGGGGTGCTGCATAAAACCAGAGATTGAAATGAACACAGATAAAGTTCCTTAAGCCAAATATGGAATAGACAAGAGCTACTCCTTGCTCAACGAAATGGACTCAACACCGCATATTAAATGCCTAAGAATGTACCTGACTAGTAAGTATCTTAAAACCTATGGATTGCTATGTCTCCGAAAGAGAATCAAGCATGTGTACAGGGGCATAAACGCAGCAGTGATAGGATTGGAGAGGTTCGGTGAGCAAATGAAGACCCTTTGAAGTCATATTGCATGGTACCCATTCCACGGGTTTCAACTACCCAGGTTTAAGGTATTCTTCCTTCAGCTAAAACATGCATGTGGAACCTAGAGTATGATCAACCATGTGATCGGGAGACGTGTTCAAATATGTCTCAGTTTTCGTACCCTGGTACTCAGGTGCAACATTCCAGACGCTTTACTAACACCCTCCCGACTTGGAGAGTCAGTCCCTTTAACCTCCTGTTTGGCCCAGTTTGCAATTTCTGCGGAAGATGAACAGGAATAGCGAGAACCAATGAGAGACTAGCTGGAGGTGTCTGGACGGGCAAATTTAACTCTCATTTCCCACCAGGAAGAGGAATTAACCAAAGGCTCAGCGTGCCGTGCCGGAACCAGATTAGGGCCTGAAGCCATCCTGCGGTGTTGCGGCCAGCTCAAAAGAAAGCGAGTTGAAGAAAGGAGCTCAGGGGCACTGTAATTCACAAACCTGCAGAGTTATAAATGACAGCTATCGTCCAAAAATATACTGAAGTAAGGCTGCCAAGAGGACTTGAAAGCGGGGCAGAATTGCAGGAAACCGATTTCAGGAGGTAGACTGGAATTGCATTGAAAGCATAGGAAAAGAGGCAGAACGTCCACAATGATGCACTTGGCCAAAAAGGGCGTATGCGTTTTTTCCTGAATATATTCAGGAAAAAACGCATACGCCCTTTTTGGCCAACCAAGCAAGCTTGCAAAGGAAATCTGCACTACAATGAAGTCTCACTTGCCCCCGGTCAAAAGGGCCATCTGAAAAAAATGTAAAATCCAGAAAGGCAGGACAGGCCATGGAGAACTGGGAGCCTTGTTATGCTGATGGGCGGGATGTAAATTGCCAACAGACACTCGGGAGAAGTGTATGGTGTTTCCTGAAACATCTAAAAAACAAAGCAACAGAGCCTAGGGCACTTCCACTTATGGTCCTATAGCTTAGGGAAATTAAAATCAAAAAGACACAGCCACCCCAAAGTTTGGGACGCCTCTGTTTACAAGAACCTTGTTTACAGTACAAGTTCAACATCGCAGAAAGTGAAAAATGGATAAAGAAGTTGTGGTATTTACTTACAAAGCAATATCACTCTGCAATGAAATCTATGTCATCAGGCCCTTAGCAGCACAATGAGTGGATTCAGGTATGATGATTCTAACTGAAATAAGTCACACAGAAAAAGAAACATCATAAGATATCAGTAATACACGGAATGTAAACTTGGCTACACAGGAACTGAATTACAGAACAGAACAGGGTCTCAAATTTAGAAAACCAACTTATGCTTGCTTAAGGGTAAAGGTGAGTCGGGGTGCTGCATAAAACCAGAGATTGAAATGAGCACAGATAAAGTTCCTTAAGCCAAATATGGAATAGACAAGAGCTACTCCTTGCTCAACGAAATGGACTCAACACCGCATATTAAATGCCTAAGAATGTACCTGACTAGTAAGTATCTTAAAACCTATGGATTGCTATGTCTCCGAAAGAGAATCAAGCATGTGTACAGGGGCATAAACGCAGCAGTGATAGGATTGGAGAGGTTCGGTGAGCAAATGAAGACCCTTTGAAGTCATATTGCATGGTACCCATTCCACGGGTTTCAACTACCCAGGTTTAAGGTATTCTTCCTTCAGCTAAAACATGCATGTGGAACCTAGAGTATGATCAACCATGTGATCGGGAGACGTGTTCAAATATGTCTCAGTTTTCGTACCCTGGTACTCGGGTGCAACATTCCAGACGCTTTACTAACACCCTCCTGACTTGGAGAGTCAGTCCCTTTAACCTCCTGTTTGGCCCAGTTTGCAATTTCTGCGGAAGATGAACAGGAATAGCGAGAACCAATGAGAGACTAGCTGGAGGTGTCTGGACGGGCAAATTTAACTCTCATTTCCCACCAGGAAGAGGAATTAACCAAAGGCTCAGCGTGCCGTGCCGGAACCAGATTAGGGCCTGAAGCCATCCTGCGGTGTTGCGGCCAGCTCAAAAGAAAGCGAGTTGAAGAAAGGAGCTCAGGGGCACTGTAATTCACAAACCTGCAGAGTTATAAATGACAGCTATCGTCCAAAAATATACTGAAGTAAGGCTGCCAAGAGGACTTGAAAGCGGGGCAGAATTGCAGGAAACCGATTTCAGGAGGTAGACTGGAATTGCATTGAAAGCATAGGAAAAGAGGCAGAACGTCCACAATGATGCACTTGGCCAAAAAGGGCGTACGCGTTTTTTCCTGAATATATTCAGGAAAAAACGCATACGCCCTTTTTGGCCAACCAAGCAAACTTGCAAAGGAAATCTGCACTACAATGAAGTCTCACTTCCCCCCGGTCAAAAGGGCCATCTGAAAAAAGTGTAAAATCCAGAAAGGCAGGACAGGCCATGGAGAACTGGGAGCCTTGTTATGCTGATGGGCGGGATGTAAATTGCCAACAGACACTCGGGAGAAGTGTATGGTGTTTCCTGAAACATCTAAAAAACAAAGCAACAGAGCCTAGGGCACTTCCACTTATGGTCCTATAGCTTAGGGAAATTAAAATCAAAAAGATACAGCCACCCCAAAGTTTGGGACGCCTCTGTTTACAAGAACCTCGTTTAACGTACAAGTTCAATATCACAGAAAGTTTAAAATGGATAAAGAACTTGTGGTACTTACGTACAATGCAGTATCACTCAACAATGAAATCTATGTCATCAGGCCCGTAGCAGCATAATGAGTGGATTCAGGTACGATGATTCTAACTGAAATAAGTCACACAGAAAAAGAAACATCATAAGATATCACTAATACACGGAATGTAAACTTGGCTACACAGGAACTGAATTCCAAAACAGAACAGGGTCTCAAAATTAGAAAACCAACTTATGCTTGCTTAAGGGGAAAGGTGAGTTGGGGTTCTGCATAAAACCAGACATTGAAATG
Source organism: Pseudorca crassidens (assembly GCF_039906515.1). Classification (NCBI taxonomy): domain Eukaryota; kingdom Metazoa; phylum Chordata; class Mammalia; order Artiodactyla; family Delphinidae; genus Pseudorca; species Pseudorca crassidens. The sequence goes on along the minus strand of NW_027136221.1, from coordinate 12,305 downwards.
AGCACAGATAAAGTTCCTTAAGCCAAATATGGAATAGCAAGAGCAACTCCTTGCTCAATGAAATGGACTCAACACCCCATATTAAACGCCTAAGAAGGTACCTGACTAGTAAGTATCTTAAAACCTATGGATTGCTATGTCTCCAAAAGAGAATCAAGCATGTGTACAGGGGCATAAACGCAGCAGTGATAGGATTGGAGAGGTTCAGTGAGCAAATGAAGACCCTTTGAAATCATATTGCATGGTACCCATTCCACGGGTCTCAACTCTCCAGGTTTAAGGTATTCTTCCTTCAGCTAAAACATGCATGTGGAACCCAGAGTATGATCATCCGTGTGAACGGGAGACATGTTCAAATATGTCTCAGTTTTCCTCCCCTGGTACTCGGGTGCATCATTCCAGACGCTTTACTAACACTCTCCGCACTTGGAGAGTCAGCACCTTTAAGCTCCTGTTTGGCCCAGTTTGCAATTTCTGTGGAAGATGAACAGAAATAGGGAGAACCAATGAGAGACTAGCTGGAGGTGTCTGGACGGGCAAATTTAACTCTCATTTCCCACCAGGAAGAGGAAATAACCAAAGGCTCAGCGTGCCGTGCCGGAACCAGATTAGGGCCTGAAGCCATCCTGCGGTGTTGCGGCCAGCTCAAAAGAAAGCGAGTTGAAGAAAGGAGCTCAGGGGCACTGTAATTCACAAACCTGCAGAGTTATAAATGACAGCTATCGTCCAAAAATATACTGAAGTAAGGCTGCCAAGAGGACTTGAAAGCGGGGCAGAATTGCAGGAAACCGATTTCAGGAGGTAGACTGGAATTGCATTGAAAGCATAGGAAAAGAGGCAGAACGTCCACAATGATGCACTTGGCCATAAAGGGCGTATGCGATTTTTCCTGAATATATTCAGGAAGAAACGCATACGCCCGTTTTGGCCAACCAAGCAAGCTTGCAAAGGCAATCTGCACTACAATGAAGTCTCACTTGCCCACGGTCAAAAGGGCCATCTGAAAAAAGTGTAAAATCCAGAAAGGCAGGACAGGCCATGGAGAACTGGGAGCCTTGTTATGCTGATGGGCGGGATGTAAATTGCCAACAGACACTCGGGAGAAGTGTATGGTGTTTCCTGAAACATCTAAAAAACAAAGCAACAGAGCCTAGGGCACTTCCACTTATGGTCCTATAGCTTAGGGAAATTAAAATCAAAAAGACACAGCCACCCCAAAGTTTGGGACGCCTCTGTTTACAAGAACCTCGTTTACAGTACAAGTTCAACATCGCAGAAAGTGAAAAATGGATAAAGAAGTTGTGGTATTTACTTACAAAGCAATATCACTCAGCAATGAAATCTATGTCATCAGGCCCTTAGCAGCACAATGAGTGGATTCAGGTATGATGATTCTAACTGAAATAAGTCACACAGAAAAAGAAACATCATAAGATATCAGTAATACACGGAATGTAAACTTGGCTACACAGGAACTGAATTACAGAACAGAACAGGGTCTCAAATTTAGAAAACCAACTTATGCTTGCTTAAGGGTAAAGGTGAGTTGGGGTGCTGCATAAACCAGAGATTGAAATGAGCACAGATAAAGTTCCTTAAGCCAAATATGGAATAGACAAGAGCTACTCCTTGCTCAACGAAATGGACTCAACACCGCATATTAAACGCCTAAGAATGTACCTGACTAGTAAGTATCTTAAAACCTATGGATTGCTATGTCTCCAAAAGAGAATCAAGCGTGTATACAGGGGCATAAACGCAGCAGTGATAGGATTGGAGAGGTTCGGTGAGCAAATGAAGACCCTTTGAAGTCATATTGCATGGTACCCATTCCACGGGTTTCAACTACCCAGGTTTAAGGTATTCTTCCTTCAGCTAAAACATGCATGTGGAACCTAGAGTATGATCAACCATGTGATCGGGAGACGTGTTCAAATATGTCTCAGTTTTCGTACCCTGGTACTCGGGTGCAACATTCCAGACGCTTTACTAACACCCTCCTGACTTGGAGAGTCAGTCCCTTTAACCTCCTGTTTGGCCCAGTTTGCAATTTCTGCGGAAGATGAACAGGAATAGCGAGAACCAATGAGAGACTAGCTGGAGGTGTCTGGACGGGCAAATTTAACTCTCATTTCCCACCAGGAAGAGGAATTAACCAAAGGCTCAGCGTGCCGTGCCGGAACCAGATTAGGGCCTGAAGCCATCCTGCGGTGTTGCGGCCAGCTCAAAAGAAAGCGAGTTGAAGAAAGGAGCTCAGGGGCACTGTAATTCACAAACCTGCAGAGTTATAAATGACAGCTATCGTCCAAAAATATACTGAAGTAAGGCTGCCAAGAGGACTTGAAAGCGGGGCAGAATTGCAGGAAACCGATTTCAGGAGGTAGACTGGAATTGCATTGAAAGCATAGGAAAAGAGGCAGAACGTCCACAATGATGCACTTGGCCAAAAAGGGCGTATGCGTTTTTTCCTGAATATATTCAGGAAAAAACGCATACGCCCTTTTTGGCCAACCAAGCAAGCTTGCAAAGGAAATCTGCACTACAATGAAGTCTCACTTCCCCCCGGTCAAAAGGGCCATCTGAAAAAAGTGTAAAATCCAGAAAGACAGGACAGGCCATGGAGAACTGGGAGCCTTGTTATGCTGATGGGCGGGATGTAAATTGCCAACAGACACTCGGGAGAAGTGTATGGTGTTTCCTGAAACATCTAAAAAACAAAGCAACAGAGCCTAGGGCACTTCCACTTATGGTCCTATAGCTTAGGGAAATTAAAATCAAAAAGACACAGCCACCCCAAAGTTTGGGACGCCTCTGTTTACAAGAACCTCGTTTACAGTACAAGTTCAACATCGCAGAAAGTGAAAAATGGATAAAGAAGTTGTGGTATTTACTTACAAAGCAATATCACTCAGCAATGAAATCTATGTCATCAGGCCCTTAGCAGCACAATGAGTGGATTCAGGTATGATGATTCTAACTGAAATAAGTCACACAGAAAAAGAAACATCATAAGATATCAGTAATACACGGAATGTAAACTTGGCTACACAGGAACTGAATTACAGAACAGAACAGGGTCTCAAATTTAGAAAACCAACTTATGCTTGCTTAAGGGTAAAGGTGAGTTGGGGTGCTGCATAAAACCAGAGATTGAAATGAACACAGATAAAGTTCCTTAAGCCAAATATGGAATAGACAAGAGCTACTCCTTGCTCAACGAAATGGACTCAACACCGCATATTAAATGCCTAAGAATGTACCTGACTAGTAAGTATCTTAAAACCTATGGATTGCTATGTCTCCGAAAGAGAATCAAGCATGTGTACAGGGGCATAAACGCAGCAGTGATAGGATTGGAGAGGTTCGGTGAGCAAATGAAGACCCTTTGAAGTCATATTGCATGGTACCCATTCCACGGGTTTCAACTACCCAGGTTTAAGGTATTCTTCCTTCAGCTAAAACATGCATGTGGAACCTAGAGTATGATCAACCATGTGATCGGGAGACGTGTTCAAATATGTCTCAGTTTTCGTACCCTGGTACTCGGGTGCAACATTCCAGACGCTTTACTAACACCCTCCCGACTTGGAGAGTCAGTCCCTTTAACCTCCTGTTTGGCCCAGTTTGCAATTTCTGCGGAAGATGAACAGGAATAGCGAGAACCAATGAGAGACTAGCTGGAGGTGTCTGGACGGGCAAATTTAACTCTCATTTCCCACCAGGAAGAGGAATTAACCAAAGGCTCAGCGTGCCGTGCCGGAACCAGATTAGGGCCTGAAGCCATCCTGCGGTGTTGCGGCCAGCTCACAAGAAAGTGAGTTGAAGAAAGGAGCTCAGGGGCACTGTAATTCACAAACCTGCAGAGTTATAAATGACAGCTATCGTCCAAAAATATACTGAAGTAAGGCTGCCAAGAGGACTTGAAAGCGGGGCAGAATTGCAGGAAACCGATTTCAGGAGGTAGACTGGAATTGCATTGAAAGCATAGGAAAAGAGGCAGAACGTCCACAATGATGCACTTGGCCAAAAAGGGCGTACGCGTTTTTTCCTGAATATATTCAGGAAAAAACGCATACGCCCTTTTTGGCCAACCAAGCAAACTTGCAAAGGAAATCTGCACTACAATGAAGTCTCACTTCCCCCCGGTCAAAAGGGCCATCTGAAAAAAGTGTAAAATCCAGAAAGGCAGGACAGGCCATGGAGAACTGGGAGCCTTGTTATGCTGATGGGCGGGATGTAAATTGCCAACAGACACTCGGGAGAAGTGTATGGTGTTTCCTGAAACATCTAAAAAACAAAGCAACAGAGCCTAGGGCACTTCCACTTATGGTCCTATAGCTTAGGGAAATTAAAATCAAAAAGATACAGCCACCCCAAAGTTTGGGACGCCTCTGTTTACAAGAACCTCGTTTAACGTACAAGTTCAATATCACAGAAAGTGAAAAATGGATAAAGAACTTGTGGTACTTACGTACAATGCAGTATCACTCTGCAATGAAATCTATGTCATCAGGCCCGTAGCAGCATAATGAGTGGATTCAGGTACGATGATTCTAACTGAAATAAGTCACACAGAAAAAGAAACATCATAAGATATCACTAATACACGGAATGTAAACTTGGCTACACAGGAACTGAATTCCAAAACAGAACAGGGTCTCAAAATTAGAAAACCAACTTATGCTTGCTTAAGGGGAAAGGTGAGTTGGGGTTCTGCATAAAACCAGACATTGAAATGAGCACAGATAAAGTTCCTTAAGCCAAATATGGAATAGCAAGAGCAACTCCTTGCTCAATGAAATGGACTCAACACCCCATATTAAACGCCTAAGAAGGTACCTGACTAGTAAGTATCTTAAAACCTATGGATTGCTATGTCTCCAAAAGAGAATCAAGCATGTGTACAGGGGCATAAACGCAGCAGTGATAGGATTGGAGAGGTTCAGTGAGCAAATGAAGACCCTTTGAAGTCATATTGCATGGTACCCATTCCACGGGTTTCAACTACCCAGGTTTAAGGTATTCTTCCTTCAGCTAAAACATGCATGTGGAACCTAGAGTATGATCAACCATGTGATCGGGAGACGTGTTCAAATATGTCTCAGTTTTCGTACCCTGGTACTCGGGTGCAACATTCCAGACGCTTTACTAACACCCTCCTGACTTGGAGAGTCAGTCCCTTTAACCTCCTGTTTGGCCCAGTTTGCAATTTCTGCGGAAGATGAACAGGAATAGCGAGAACCAATGAGAGACTAGCTGGAGGTGTCTGGACGGGCAAATTTAACTCTCATTTCCCACCAGGAAGAGGAATTAACCAAAGGCTCAGCGTGCCGTGCCGGAACCAGATTAGGGCCTTAAGCCATCCTGCGGTGTTGCGGCCAGCTCAAAAGAAAGCGAGTTGAAGAAAGGAGCTCAGGGGCACTGTAATTCACAAACCTGCAGAGTTATAAATGACAGCTATCGTCCAAAAATATACTGAAGTAAGGTTTCCAAGAGGACTTGAAAGCGGGGCAGAATTGCAGGAAACCGATTTCAGGAGGTAGACTGGAATTGCATTGAAAGCATAGGAAAAGAGGCAGAACGTCCACAATGATGCACTTGGCCAAAAAGGGCGTATGCGTTTTTTCCTGAATATATTCAGGAAAAAACGCATACGCCCTTTTTGGCCAACCAAGCAAGCTTGCAAAGGAAATCTGCACTACAATGAAGTCTCACTTCCCCCCGGTCAAAAGGGCCATCTGAAAAAAGTGTAAAATCCAGAAAGGCAGGACAGGCCATGGAGAACTGGGAGCCTTGTTATGCTGATGGGCGGGATGTAAATTGCCAACAGACACTCGGGAGATGTGTATGGTGTTTCCTGAAACATCTAAAAAACAAAGCAACAGAGCCTAGGGCACTTCCACTTATGGTCCTATAGCTTAGGGAAATTAAAATCAAAAAGACACAGCCACCCCAAAGTTTGGGACGCCTCTGTTTACAAGAACCTCGTTTACAGTACAAGTTCAACATCGCAGAAAGTGAAAAATGGATAAAGAAGTTGTGGTATTTACTTACAAAGCAGTATCACTCAGCAATGAAATCTATGTCATCAGGCCCTTAGCAGCACAATGAGTCGATTCAGGTATGATGATTCTAACTGAAATAAGTCACACAGAAAAAGAAACATCATAAGATATCAGTAATACACGGAATGTAAACTTGGCTACACAGGAACTGAATTACAGAACAGAACAGGGTCTCAAATTTAGAAAACCAACTTATGCTTGCTTAAGGGTAAAGGTGAGTTGGGGTGCTGCATAAAACCAGAGATTGAAATGAGCACAGATAAAGTTCCTTAAGCCAAATATGGAATAGACAAGAGCTACTCCTTGCTCAACGAAATGGACTCAACACCGCATATTAAATGCCTAAGAATGTACCTGACTAGTAAGTATCTTAAAACCTATGGATTGCTATGTCTCCGAAAGAGAATCAAGCATGTGTACAGGGGCATAAACGCAGCAGTGATAGGATTGGAGAGGTTCGGTGAGCAAATGAAGACCCTTTGAAGTCATATTGCATGGTAGCCATTCCACGGGTTTCAACTACCCAGGTTTAAGGTATTCTTCCTTCAGCTAAAACATGCATGTGAAACCTAGAGTATGATCAACCATGTGATCGGGAGACGTGTTCAAATATGTCTCAGTTTTCGTACCCTGGTACTCGGGTGCAACATTCCAGACGCTTTACTAACACCCTCCCGACTTGGAGAGTCAGTCCCTTTAACCTCCTGTTTGGCCCAGTTTGCAATTTCTGCGGAAGATGAACAGGAATAGCGAGAACCAATGAGAGACTAGCTGGAGGTGTCTGGACGGGCAAATTTAACTCTCATTTCCCACCAGGAAGAGGAATTAACCAAAGGCTCAGCGTGCCGTGCCGGAACCAGATTAGGGCCTGAAGCCATCCTGCGGTGTTGCGGCCAGCTCAAAAGAAAGCGAGTTGAAGAAAGGAGCTCAGGGGCACTGTAATTCACAAACCTGCAGAGTTATAAATGACAGCTATCGTCCAAAAATATACTGAAGTAAGGCTGCCAAGAGGACTTGAAAGCGGGGCAGAATTGCAGGAAACCGATTTCAGGAGGTAGACTGGAATTGCATTGAAAGCATAGGAAAAGAGGCAGAACGTCCACAATGATGCACTTGGCCAAAAAGGGCGTATGCGTTTTTTCCTGAATATATTCAGGAAAAAACGCATACGCCCTTTTTGGCCAACCAAGCAAGCTTGCAAAGGAAATCTGCACTACAATGAAGTCTCACTTCCCCCCGGTCAAAAGGGCCATCTGAAAAAAGTGTAAAATCCAGAAAGACAGGACAGGCCATGGAGAACTGGGAGCCTTGTTATGCTGATGGGCGGGATGTAAATTGCCAACAGACACTCGGGAGAAGTGTATGGTGTTTCCTGAAACATCTAAAAAACAAAGCAACAGAGCCTAGGGCACTTCCACTTATGGTCCTATAGCTTAGGGAAATTAAAATCAAAAAGACACAGCCACCCCAAAGTTTGGGACGCCTCTGTTTACAAGAACCTCGTTTACAGTACAAGTTCAACATCGCAGAAAGTGAAAAATGGATAAAGAAGTTGTGGTATTTACTTACAAAGCAATATCACTCAGCAATGAAATCTATGTCATCAGGCCCTTAGCAGCACAATGAGTGGATTCAGGTATGATGATTCTAACTGAAATAAGTCACACAGAAAAAGAAACATCATAAGATATCAGTAATACACGGAATGTAAACTTGGCTACACAGGAACTGAATTACAGAACAGAACAGGGTCTCAAATTGAGAAAACCAACTTATGCTTGCTTAAGGGTAAAGGTGAGTTGGGGTGCTGCATAAAACCAGAGATTGAAATGAGCACAGATAAAGTTCCTTAAGCCAAATATGGAATAGACAAGAGCTACCTCTTGCTCAACGAAATGGACTCAACACCGCATATTAAATGCCTAAGAATGTACCTGACTAGTAAGTATCTTAAAACCTATGGATTGCTATGTCTCCGAAAGAGAATCAAGCATGTGTACAGGGGCATAAACGCAGCAGTGATAGGATTGGAGAGGTTCGGTGAGCAAATGAAGACCCTTTGAAGTCATATTGCATGGTACCCATTCCACGGGTTTCAACTACCCAGGTTTAAGGTATTCTTCCTTCAGCTAAAACATGCATGTGGAACCTAGAGTATGATCAACCATGTGATCGGGAGACGTGTTCAAATATGTCTCAGTTTTCGTACCCTGGTACTCGGGTGCAACATTCCAGACGCTTTACTAACACCCTCCTGACTTGGAGAGTCAGTCCCTTTAACCTCCTGTTTGGCCCAGTTTGCAATTTCTGCGGAAGATGAACAGGAATAGCGAGAACCAATGAGAGACTAGCTGGAGGTGTCTGGACGGGCAAATTTAACTCTCATTTCCCACCAGGAAGAGGAATTAACCAAAGGCTCAGCGTGCCGTGCCGGAACCAGATTAGGGCCTGAAGACATCCTGCGGTGTTGTGGCCAGCTCAAAAGAAAGCGAGTTGAAGAAAGGAGCTCAGGGGCACTGTAATCCACAAACCTGCAGAGTTATAAATGACAGCTATCGTCCAAAAATATACTGAAGTAAGGTTTCCAAGAGGACTTGAAAGCGGGGCAGAATTGCAGGAAACCGATTTCAGGAGGCAGACTGGAATTGCATTGAAAGCATAGGAAAAGAGGCAGAACGTCCACAATGATGCACTTGGCCAAAAAGGGCGTATGCGTTTTTTCCTGAATATATTCAGGAAAAAACGCATACGCCCTTTTTGGCCAACCAAGCAAGCTTGCAAAGGAAATCTGCACTACAATGAAGTCTCACTTCCCCCCGGTCAAAAGGGCCATCTGAAAAAAGTGTAAAATCCAGAAAGGCAGGACAGGCCATGGAGAACTGGGAGCCTTGTTATGCTGATGGGCGGGATGTAAATTGCCAACAGACACTCGGGAGATGTGTATGGTGTTTCCTGAAACATCTAAAAAACAAAGCAACAGAGCCTAGGGCACTTCCACTTATGGTCCTATAGCTTAGGGAAATTAAAATCAAAAAGACACAGCCACCCCAAAGTTTGGGACGCCTCTGTTTACAAGAACCTCGTTTACAGTACAAGTTCAACATCGCAGAAAGTGAAAAATGGATAAAGAAGTTGTGGTATTTACTTACAAAGCAATATCACTCAGCAATGAAATCTATGTCATCAGGCCCTTAGCAGCACAATGAGTGGATTCAGGTATGATGATTCTAACTGAAATAAGTCACACAGAAAAAGAAACATCATAAGATATCAGTAATACACGGAATGTAAACTTGGCTACACAGGAACTGAATTACAGAACAGAACAGGGTCTCAAATTTAGAAAACCAACTTATGCTTGTTAAGGGGAAAGGTGAGTTGGGGTGCTGCATAAAACCAGAGATTGAAATGAGCACAGATAAAGTTCCTTAAGCCAAATATGGAATAGACAAGAGCTACTCCTTGCTCAATGAAATGGACTCAACACCGCATATTAAATGCCTAAGAATGTACCTGACTAGTAAGTATCTTAAAACCTATGGATTGCTATGTCTCCGAAAGAGAATCAAGCATGTGCACAGGGGCATAAACGCAGCAGTGATAGGATTGGAGAGGTTCGGTGAGCAAATGAAGACCCTTTGAAGTCATATTGCATGGTACCCATTCCACGGGTTTCAACTACCCAGGTTTAAGGTATTCTTCCTTCAGCTAAAACATGCATGTGGAACCTAGAGTATGATCAACCATGTGATCGGGAGACGTGTTCAAATATGTCTCCGTTTTCGTACCCTGGTACTCGGGTGCAACATTCCAGACGCTTTACTAACACCCTCCTGACTTGGAGAGTCAGTCCCTTTAACCTCCTGTTTGGCCCAGTTTGCAATTTCTGCGGAAGATGAACAGGAATAGCGAGAACCAATGAGAGACTAGCTGGAGGTGTCTGGACGGGCAAATTTAACTCTCATTTCCCACCAGGAAGAGGAATTAACCAAAGGCTCAGCGTGCCGTGCCGGAACCAGATTAGGGCCTGAAGCCATCCTGCGGTGTTGCGGCCACCTCAAAAGAAAGCGAGTTGAAGAAAGGAGCTCAGGGGCACTGTAATTCACAAACCTGCAGAGTTATAAATGACAGCTATCGTCCAAAAATATACTGAAGTAAGGTTTCCAAGAGGACTTGAAAGCGGGGCAGAATTGCAGGAAACCGATTTCAGGAGGCAGACTGGAATTGCATTGAAAGCATAGGAAAAGAGGCAGAACGTCCACAATGATGCACTTGGCCAAAAAGGGCGTATGCGTTTTTTCCTGAATATATTCAGGAAAAAACGCATACGCCCTTTTTGGCCAACCAAGCAAGCTTGCAAAGGAAATCTGCACTACAATGAAGTCTCACTTCCCCCCGGTCAAAAGGGCCATCTGAAAAAAGTGTAAAATCCAGAAAGGCAGGACAGGCCATGGAGAACTGGGAGCCTTGTTATGCTGATGGGCGGGATGTAAATTGCCAACAGACACTCGGGAGAAGTGTATGGTGTTTCCTGAAACATCTAAAAAACAAAGCAACAGAGCCTAGGGCACTTCCACTTATGGTCCTATAGCTTAGGGAAATTAAAATCAAAAAGACACAGCCACCCCAAAGTTTGGGACGCCTCTGTTTACAAGAACCTCGTTTACAGTACAAGTTCAACATCGCAGAAAGTGAAAAATGGATAAAGAAGTTGTGGTATTTACTTACAAAGCAATATCACTCAGCAATGAAATCTATGTCATCAGGCCCTTAGCAGCACAATGAGTGGATTCAGGTATGATGATTCTAACTGAAATAAGTCACACAGAAAAAGAAACATCATAAGATATCAGTAATACACGGAATGTAAACTTGGCTACACAGGAACTGAATTACAGAACAGAACAGGGTCTCAAATTTAGAAAACCAACTTATGCTTGCTTAAGGGGAAAGGTGAGTTGGGGTGCTGCATAAAACCAGAGATTGAAATGAGCACAGATAAAGTTCCTTAAGCCAAATATGGAATAGACAAGAGCTACTCCTTGCTCAACGAAATGGACTCAACACCGCATATTAAATGCCTAAGAATGTACCTGACTAGTAAGTATCTTAAAACCTATGGATTGCTATGTCTCCGAAAGAGAATCAAGCATGTGTACAGGGGCATAAACGCAGCAGTGATAGGATTGGAGAGGTTCGGTGAGCAAATGAAGACCCTTTGAAGTCATATTGCATGGTAGCCATTCCACGGGTTTCAACTACCCAGGTTTAAGGTATTCTTCCTTCAGCTAAAACATGCATGTGGAACCTAGAGTATGATCAACCATGTGATCGGGAGACGTGTTCAAATATGTCTCAGTTTTCGTACCCTGGTACTCGGGTGCAACATTCCAGACGCTTTACTAACACCCTCCTGACTTGGAGAGTCAGTCCCTTTAACCTCCTGTTTGGCCCAGTTTGCAATTTCTGTGGAAGATGAACAGGAATAGCGAGAACCAATGAGAGACTAGCTGGAGGTGTCTGGACGGGCAAATTTAACTCTCATTTCCCACCAGGAAGAGGAATTAACCAAAGGCTCAGCGTGCCATGCCGGAACCAGATTAGGGCCTGAAGCCATCCTGCGGTGTTGCGGCCAGCTCAAAAGAAAGCGAGTTGAAGAAAGGAGCTCAGGGGCACTGTAATTCACAAACCTGCAGAGTTATAAATGACAGCTATCGTCCAAAAATATACTGAAGTAAGGTTTCCAAGAGGACTTGAAAGCGGGGCAGAATTGCAGGAAACCGATTTCAGGAGGCAGACTGGAATTGCATTGAAAGCATAGGAAAAGAGGCAGAACGTCCACAATGATGCACTTGGCCAAAAAGGGCGTATGCGTTTTTTCCTGAATATATTCAGGAAAAAACGCATACGCCCTTTTTGGCCAACCAAGCAAGCTTGCAAAGGAAATCTGCACTACAATGAAGTCTCACTTCCCCCCGGTCAAAAGGGCCATCTGAAAAAAGTGTAAAATCCAGAAAGGCAGGACAGGCCATGGAGAACTGGGAGCCTTGTTATGCTGATGGGCGGGATGTAAATTGCCAACAGACACTCGGGAGAAGTGTATGGTGTTTCCTGAAACATCTAAAAAACAAAGCAACAGAGCCTAGGGCACTTCCACTTATGGTCCTATAGCTTAGGGAAATTAAAATCAAAAAGACACAGCCACCCCAAAGTTTGGGACGCCTCTGTTTACAAGAACCT